>NC_056746.1:435058063-435220563 GCF_019279795.1 Protopterus annectens | reverse complement strand
CAATTTATTTTTGTTTTTATTTTCTCTAGGTTTCAGCAGCATGGCATTTATAATAACATTTCTGGTGCCATTATTAGGCACATTTAATAAGAAATTATAATTGTGCAAATGCAGTTGTACACAAAACCACATCAACTATTCTGTTTATATTTTAGGGTGGTGCAGCAGTTAGCACTGTTGCCTCACAGCAAGATGTTTTCAGGTTAGATTCTCAGCTGGGAATCATTTGGTGCAGACTCTGCATGTCCTCCCTGTATTTGCATGAGTTTCCTCCCACATTCCAAAGCCATGCCTCTGGAGTGTTTCTCCTCAGGTCTCTGATGAAAAAGGGCTCTGTCCTAGTCAGACTTTCCCTGGTAAACAGATATTAAATAAAGACATTTTCTTTTTAATAGATAAATGGTAATTACAAATGTACCCAAAAGTGAAATAGCGAAGGTGTCAATGACAAAGACAGCAACGTCAGTAATGGTTTTGAAGGAACTAGGCCAGTCTCCTGCAAGCTTTGTTCACTTCTTTCAAGTACTGGAAGTCCCATGTTTTTCTATGTTAGTGGCTAGTGAGTCCACTCTGAAGATCAGTGTAGATTGGTCTTGAAGGCTAGGGTTTCTGGGATTCCAAGGCATCGAACAAGGTGTAGTGTGTGGTACTTGCAAAAGTAAACATAAAAAATATGTTGTGTAGCTGAAAGCAAAGAATGAGCTAGGTAGTGAAACGACAAGTAGTTCCTCTGATTTTAATGCAGGAATAGGTACAAATTTTGACAGGATGAATTATGCAGAGGAAGAATGCATTTCAATAGTCATGTCAGATGAGCATTACTTAGATTAATATGATGTCCACTGAGGTATCTTATATTCTTGAAAAATATGTCAGTGAAATAATGATCCCCTCTTTTTACATGAGCAAAACAAAATCTACAACATATAACAGAGAAACCAGAAAAAAACAACTGGGAGGAGAATGCTTGTGTTGCCTTACCAACAGAGCACTTGATTCTGTCTCGGATTTTCACAAGTTCAAATGTTCCTGTAACATTTACATGAGAGACTAACTACAACTTTAAGGTATGTTCACTAGCTGAAGGATAAAATAAAATAACACATTCCTGGAGTCAGACCTGCTAAATCTGAGCACTTACTCTGAACATTTAATTTGTATATCTCAAAACCCTTAACCTTTTAGAGTAATTATTAACTAACTGATGTACTGTTCAAGCATATGATTTAGACAGCATGCTAGCCTCAGGCCCTCTTAGCAGTTTTTGGCATCTTTCTCACCTGCCATCTGCAGCAAAATGTTTAAGACATAGATATATTTGTATATATTGAATAGTTTGTGTGCATGTTGTCTATAGCCTGATTCTCCATCACAAAATGTATTTTCTCCCCCAGATTTTGTCTAATCCTTTTATACTGCTCTCTTCTCTTCCTCTAGATTCATCAACTATTTCATTAAAAATTTCATGTTATGCAATTAGTAATCTACTCTCTACCAACTACAGTAATTAGCTGCTAATAAGTTACATCTGGAAACTAGAGTTTGACTCCTACTATGTCCTGTTGCAGCCAAGGTATTTAAAAAAAGCAACAGTCCTAGTCCATCAGAAGAGCAGGCTTTTGTGCACGGTCACTGTTATTGCCACATCAAAACAATTCACACATTAATTATGCAAATTTATTTTAATATATGCATGCACGCTGATAGTCCACCTTTATGCATAATGAATTTGAAGCATGCCTTTCTGCACTAATAATGATGTGGGAATTATAATGAAGTTGTTTTTAGCTCTTAAATAGGTATTCCTGATTATAATGTTTTATACTGAAAAATATACTGATGGACTGACCTTGATAAAAACTGCTGTACATAATTGATATTGCTCACTGTCATTATTTGGTATTAGGTAAACTATATTAAACATTATGTGATCAAGCAAAATAAACGCTGAACTGTGAGTATTTCTAAGAATAAATAATATGTGCAGTTAGCAAACTGAACAGATGGAGAACATTCAGTGTTACAACAGACTAAACATAGATTAACAATGCATGGACAGTTTGCAACAGCTGGAACCCTAGCCTAAATTTAAACATGTGATCATCTGCACTTGTTAAGAAAGTAATGACTCCTCAATGAGGATTTTCTCCCACTTAGCTCATACTTAAGACAGAGTTCTTCAAAAGTGAGAAAACTTCACTTTAACAGAAACTGATAAAATGAGTTGTTATAGCGCTAAAGTGGCAAATTCCCGAGGAGATGACTAACATCTACTAACACATTATGGGGGCATATAATTTCTATATTCCTAAAAATGTACTGCTAAATCAACATAGCTCAATTTAATGCTGACAACAGTATTTTGTAGTCACATTTTCTGTAGCTCAGGTTTTGTTTATCTGTACTGCCTGCAGCACACACAAGCAAACACAGTCTCAAACACACACACACACACAGAAGCGTGCATGCATGCACACCCACAAATGTATGTGCACATAAATAATTAAACACGTAGCATCACCTTGAGTAGATGTGGAATGATATTAGAAAAGAGTAGCAAGTGCAAATTGTAACTGCCATGAGAGAGAGAGAGAAAAGTTGTGCTATATTTTTAAGACTTGTGTGCTAGTGTTACAAGAATGACAGTTTTATGCAAGTGTCACAATGTGTGATTTCACATCATTCAGCACAAGCTTTATATTACCAGGTTCTGCTAATATGTGAACAGTTCTGATCAGATGTGCATAATCCTTGCTAACTACCTATGTGACAGACGCAGACAATATACTTCCATTTTACCCTTCAGGTGGTGACAGCAGAGCAAAAGGCAAGGCTGTGTCAGGGTCCTAAGACAACAATGTTAATGTTGGCATCGTTATAGTACTCCATGCTGACTGGAGACATGCAGCTAGAGATGTCATACAATTTGTTTTAGGAGTGGCTTTGAAGATCAGAAATATAAGTGGGGTAGGAACAATAATAGCTGCCCCATCTTGTGATACAGAGTAATGAAAGTAAAAAAAATCTGTAATTCAACTGTTATTCATATAGATAATCACATGGTAAAACAATGTTAAATAAATTACATGAGAACATTATGAGAAAGAATGAATTGCTTCAGCTAGGACAAGAACACAGATTATTTGGACATCTAATGTGCTGTGATACCTGATGGTGAAGCTGGTAGTATATAACAGAACAGACTTCTAACTGATCTGGGTTCAAGTCCAAGCAGAAATATTTATTTTTTGTGGTTATGTATGTATGCTTCCACTAATACATGCTCAACACACTCCTGCATGGGAAATCGACTGTATAATGCCCAGCATTCAGTAATGCACATCTTATAAAAAAAAAAACGCACACTAGGCAGCAGGAGTCACCCCAGAGGAAATATCCTTTTCTCCTAAGGTGCATCAATTTTTGGAGTTGATTTTATTAAATTGAGGAGATGTAGTAGGCACAGCACCTTGTAGAGCTGGTTCTGGAGATTTGCTGCTCTTAGAAACATTTAATTAAAAACTAATTTTAAACACTGCATTGCATTTCAGATGACACTGAAATTATTTGCTTTATCAACTGTTCACCTTCTACCCTGCTTTGTGACTGAAATACTATGTGAATAATAAATGATAAAAGAAAATAGCTGTACAAATAATCTGAATTAAGTTTGAATTCCTTTCTGAAGACTGCAAAGTTGGATTTACATAAAATGCAGATTGTGGGGAAATGTAAAATATTCCTATTTTAATAATGTTATTCTGGTAGTATTACTTTGCAAACCTATATGAAAGATTCAGTACACTTTTTGGAACCTGCAGCAAATATAATCACAAACTAAAAGGATCTAACTAAATCATTATGACATTAGTAAGACATGATAAATGCTGTGTGCTTGTCTACAAAATGTGTCATAAGTAATGTTTCCAGTAAAAAAGTGAAAGTAAATGGAAAATCATTTAAATTATGCAGCTATAGAAGAGATAAGCATTTTATATGTCACCATGACAGGCATGCAATATTGATATGGTGTTTAGATGAACATGGAGCAGACATTCAGTGGGCTTGATCCCCTTTTGTCATCAGAGCTGTTTACTGTATACATGGTTTGTGCAACAATATATGTCATCAGACATGTAAATACAGTTGTTGGAAACTGTGATATGTGAAAGAAACTGCTATTCGCTGAGCTTTGAAGTTCACAACAATGGTCACAAAAATAAAGATTTAGTCTCATTTACCGCTATTAAATGAAGGGTATTCAGCATTTTAAAGTCCAGGTGATGGAATGAGACCTGTCAGAACCTGGCTTTCTGATATTATAATTGACTGAGTCACATTTTTTGTGACGCTATATCCTTTTGTACAAAATGAGAAGCATATGACTTCCAAGATGGCTGCACGCTGATCAACAGCTTAATTTCAGCTCTTCCAGGGTGAAAAAAGAAACTGTGAAATAAGAGCTAGTAATTCTGCCAGCTTGAGTAAAATTCACTTACTGGCTAGTATACAGGATACCAGCAAAGAAGAAATTTAGAGAAACTGAAAGAAAATCAGCTAGAAAAGGTGAAAAGAAAACACTCACTGGAAAGATGTTTAACAAAAAAGCACAAGAAATGGCTTCCAGTAATTTACAGAAAAAATAAATCAGATATATTCAGAGGTGATTAAATAAATTAAACATTAAAGGAGAATATTGACTCAAATAACAAAAGGCTAGTAAAATAGAAACAGCTTTAACTAGCTATGGAGGTGAACTTGATATAACTGCAAACATCAGAGACTGAAATGAAGAAAAAGCTGGATGACTATGAAACTTTTCAGGAAACACTGATATAAAAAATGGTAGAGTCGGAGCACTCAGATGAAATCTGAAATTTTCTGCTGTACCAGAGAAACTGGAAAGAACAGACTGTATTAATTTCATGAAAGCACAAATAAGCAACTGGACTGCTATTCCACAGCATTCCTTCCAAGTGAACTCTGGGAATTTGAACTTAACTTCCAATGGACGAAGCCTAAGCTTTTAGACAGAATCAAATTATGTCCTCACATTTCAAACAAATATCAATATCTCTGGGACCATAGAGTTATTAAAGAGGTATAAATTGCAAACACTTCAGCACAAAATATTTAGTATTATTTAGGTTCTAGGTCTAAAACTGGATTCCATAAGTCACTGTAAACACAGAAACATTTATGTTTCTAATATTTTGTAAACAACTTACAATATCTCAGCAACTACTCAAGTTATACATTTACTGTCAGCAACATTTTATTTATCCAGCTGAGACCTTTCATATAATTCATTCTGCTTGTGCTACTTGGTTGCCGAGATATTTAGAAAAGCATGACATTTATAATATTATAAATAAATATTATATGAACAGCAATTTATATTTTTTTACCTGCACTAGACAAAGTTCATATATCAATACAGTTGTGTTTGCCATTGTGTAACCTTTAAGATAAAATCTTGAAAGACTTTGTATGTAGCATGGTTCAGGAATTATTTATGCAACTATGAACACACAATATGTGGCACCTAGAGGTGCAGTAGGATATAAGTGCAGTAAACCTGGAGGCATCTCTCAGCTGTAAGGAGTTAATTGAAAGTGTACATAGAGTCTATACTCTAAACTTGGTCATGAGAAAGCAACCAAGATCTGTAATAGTTAAGAAGTAATCATACCAGCAGAAAAATAAATGATCCTGACAAAACTGTAGCAGAAGGGAAAAGCATTCAAAATTGAGGACGATAGATTGTTTGGTGAAAATGATTATTCACTTTACACCAGGCAGAACAGAAGCAAATGTATCCCACTAATCATCCAATGTCAAGAGGTAGTTGTGAGATTCAAGCTGCTTTATCTAGCTGTCTTCAGAATATTTTTTTTCTGGAGGATAAAAACATTTTTGATGCAGAACAGACTAAGGAGGAAATACAAAAGTTCATTCAACAAACAGTGATCCATCAAACAGAAGACAACTCCGCTTCTCATTCTTCTGACAGTAAAGCTCATAGAGAGACTTTGTCAGTGAAACATTTTCCAATGGTCCAAATAAAGTGGTTCAGAGACAAAAAAAAAAAAACATAAGAGTTGACTAGAAGAATCAGGAGAACCTCGGACTTGAACTGGAGTCTGATGTTGGGACATGGTGATAGTAGGAAGAAGACCAGTAACACTGAACTTAATGAATAAATGTGAGATTATAATGCATCAATCACATTTGTGAAATACAAAAGTGGCAGAGAAAGATTGGACTTTTGTAGACTTTGTTAAACTTGTGGGAAGTGTGTAAAGCATATGCCCTACTTTATGCCATTAGTGTTTAGAAGGACACTAAACAGAGAAAAATAACTGTAAGTAAAACAATTTTTGTACTTAATAGCATTTGTATAAAATTTTTCATGAATCTTATATAGTAAAGCAGTTTTGTGTAGGTAATATGGTCAGGAGTATTTGAAATGTGGGGGTGGGGGAGTCTTTTTCAGTGATTTTTGTATGTGATAAAGATATTAAAGTAAACGTACATTTTTTATTGGAGGAAATATAGGATTTACAATGTAATAAGAGAAAAAAGCTGGGCTAAAACAAGTTTAAGTTAATATGCTGAGATCCTAGGCTACTAGGGCAGGGATGGGGCATAAAAGTGCACTGATTATATTTTATGTAGAGTTGAGATGTTTTCTCTTATTTTTGCAAAGGTGGCTGTTTGGATTAATGCCCTTGGATTAATTTATAAACAAGTATTTTTGTAAGCAAGTAGGCTTGAAAATAAGATAAAATGTTGACTGCCGTGAGAAGTGCTAAGTGTCTTTCATATGCAATTGTAGCTTGTTTTTCTCCATTAGCAAATGTTCGGTAGGAGTCAAAAAGTCTGCAGCTGAAAGAAGTTGTACATTCTGCTCTGTGCTGAATGAAATTGACAAAGAATCTGCATCTGAAGAGTTTTTAGCTGTTTATTTTTCTCATTGCTGACTACATTTCCATAGAGATGAGCTGTATGTAGATACAAGCAATTAATCTTGAGAGTTCAGAGCATTCTTTTCTGAGGGAAATGCAAAATGTAATGGTATAAGGGCAAGCAGTTCAGTGAAACATAAAGTTAGAAAATATTGGAAGTGAATAAGATATAGCTTCCTTTTGGTCTTTAATGCATTTAATAGAACAGTGTATAATTTAATTTTATTTAAAGAAAGCCAGTGCATGTTTTCTTAGGGCTAAATGTTAATGTTTTCTAAAAGCATAGAAACCATTTTTCACATCTGGGATGGGACCAGGAATAAGAAAAGGACAGAGAGCAATCAGCGTATGTGGGAGCATAGGCTGTATCATGCTTTAGCATGAGTAATGTTAATTTTAGTTTAGGTAATGCCTCTGGATGCAGCTGTTGGCTTTGGAACAATTGTTCATATCTGGAGGGTTAAACTTCATTTTTTGAAGATACACATAGTTTTGATTTAGGTTAATAGGTTACAGGGTGTTATGAATACATATTTAATCTTTTTTGAGAGTTTTCATTAAAACAGTCTTGAAAAATGTGGCATAGGATCAAATGGAGATGACAAGAAACAACCGTATAAAGTAGGGTTTACCCCTGGGATCTCTTCTGTGTCCCTACTAGACAGAGGCACAGTAAACTAACCTTAAAAGGGCTATCTTCTGTGACCTACTATACAGAGGCACAGTCAACTAATCTAAAAGGTTGGCGAAAGCCAAACACACTCTGGCTAGGCTTATAAATGCTCTTGGGCAGATAGCCTAGTATCAACCTATGAACCTATGAACCTATTACTGTGTACGCATAACGCAAAAGTTAGAAATACACATTCAAAAAACTATTGTGTATAATAGGTGGGAACAATAACTTCTTATCATAATGGCTACTCTATCAATATTATCTTTAAATGTAAATGGCCATACAAGAATAGACAAAAAGAAAAGAATATTGCATTATATTAAAAACTGCAGAGTGCAAAAAGCAATATTGCAGAAGACACATTTGGAAAGAAATGAGCATGGGAATTTGATAAAGAAAGGTTTTCAAGATGGATATTCAGCAGAATATCAGGGACAAAGGAAAATGGGAATAATTATATTAATTGCTAGAGGAGCACCAATAGTGATAGAAGAAGAAAAAAGATAATTATGGTAGTAAGGAGTTATTGGCAAGGGAGGAGGATTATGTTGGTATGTATTTTACATTCCACCAAAACCTGTTATTATGGATCTTAAGAAAATTTGGGGAGAAATAATCAGCTTTCAGCAGGTGGGGACTTTAACTTGATTTGCAACAATGAGAATGTATCTGGGGGAACTAGAAGAGAAATTATAACAAACAAGGGTAGAGTGCTAAAAAAGGTTTGATATGGAAGATCTAAATTTAGTAGTAGGAACTTGGAGAGAATTTAAAAATTATTCCCCAAGGTATAATAACTGCGCTAGACTAAATAGAAATTACATTTCACAAGAACATGTGCATTTAATTGAAAGCTTCAACACATATCCAGTAACTATTTTAGCTCATGCACCATTAGAAAGAAAGATAGAAATGCAAGATAATGAAGTAAAAGTGGAACACTGATTCTTTTTTACCTACATGTTAAAAAGACAGGAGTTTAAGGAGTGGGTATTGGAAATTATTCAAGACTCATTAGGGAAGATAGACATTGTTTCATAAATTATAGCTAGTGAGTGGAATAAAATGAAATGGAGTTTAAAAAGTAGGGTAGAAACAAAAGAGAAAGAGATACAGTTAAGAAGTAATATGAATTATTTAGAGGGGCTGACACAGGTTAAAGTGCTGCAGAATAAGGGGACTCTCACAGAAAAAGAAGAGGTGCAACTGATCTATGCTAAAGAGAAAATAAAGGAATATCTGGATAATATGTATGTGTTCAGAAAGATTGCTGTTAAGCAACTTCTTTTGATAATAACTCCAGTGCACAAAAACTTTTAGCAATGACTTAGGCAACAGAAAGCAGAAAGGGCTGTCACCACATGTATGGAAACTATAACAAGAACAATAACCAGTGATCCTGGAGAGGTGTAAAATATTTTTTTTTGGAAATTTTTTGAAAATGTGTATAAAGCCAAGAAATGTGGAAATCAGGAAGGAATACAAATGGAAGTATTCATGGAAGGCTTAATTATGCCATGGTTAAAGGTAGATGAAGCTCAATTAGTTAAGATAGGAGGAGATGAAATAAAACCTGTGATGTATAATCACTCTGCAGGAAAGACTCCTGGAACAGATGGTATTCTTGTGGAAGTTTGGAAGTTAGCAGAGAAGAAAGTGATAAAGATTTGGAAAGTTTTAACAGTATTTTAAAAGGAGAGGAACCACCAACACCTTAGAAGAAAGCTACCATGGCTGTAATACCTAAAGACATTAAAGACCTGCCAGACCTAGCTTCATATTGGATCATTTCAATTTTAAACCATGATTATAAATTGTTATGCTTATAATAGGTAAAGGAATGGCAAAGGTGTTGCCATAAATTTGCTAGATATGGATACATGTATTTTTGTGAAGGAAGGCAAACATTTAACACCATTAACAGAACAATGATGATCCAGAGGGAAGCAGAGTATAAGAACATACAGTTGTTGTTGTTGGGTCTTGATGCAGAGAAAGAATTTTATAGAGTAAACTGGGATTTTATGAATTGGGCAATGGAAACATTTGCATTCCCTGATACAATAATAAGGTTAATTAGGAGGATATATGAAGGATCAAAGGCAATAGTTAAAGTGGGAGGGTTCCTCCCTGATAAGTTGTGTGAAGAACCAGGCAGAGGTTTCCCTTTTGTTCTTTGTTATTTGCTTCATATTTAGAGCCATTGACAAAAAAAAAATAAAAAATAAAAAAATAAAACAAGGGACTTAGAAATTCAAGGGTTATAATAGGTGTGATAATCAAGAAAAGCTGGCTATTTGCAGATTATATTATTTTATACATGATAAAACCAGAAAAAAGGGCATTTCAGAGTTGTGAAACATTTTGAGACAGTTTCATGCTTTTTGAGGAAATAAAATTAACGAGAATAAAACAAAGGGTATAGTCATAAATTATGTACCTACACATGAACTGGTTCATGAATACCCATACTTATGGGGGCTTGATAGGATGAAGTATTTAGGAGTATGTATTAAAAAGGCTTATGTCATGTCTGCTAAGGATATGTTGGAAGAGACGAAACAAAAAATAACAGAAAAACTGAGAAACTGGATGCTCATGTTTATGGATATGAATAGTAAGATAATCATAGAGAAAGTGTTTTTAGTCCCTTTAGTTTTATACACAGAGCAGGCTTATTTTTATCAACCAGAGGAGACATTGTGGCAAATAATTAATAAAGAGCTGAATTAATTTATTTAGTGGGGGAAGAGGACAAGGGTCAAATGGGATAAGTTGGTGATATATGATTACCTGATTTGGGGGGATATTTTAAAGCTGCACGTTTAAGGCTCATCTACATAACGCAAGCAGAAAGCTATAATTCAAAGTGAAAATGGATGATGATGAAGCATGGGCAATTCAAGAAATAAGGAGACGGGGGTGGGAGGGGGGTTGGATGAAGATCCTTAAGGAGAATAACAACAGCCATACACAATATTATATTCATAAGTAGCAGAAAGTATTCTAACAACTAAGCCGACATGAGAAAGGAGAAAGGAGATTCTGCTGACAGAGATGACTTCACTTAGGGATGCAGTGAATAGGAAGAGGGGGTGGAATTTACTGGAGAAAACTGGCAAAGGAACTAAGGTATTGGAAGTAATAACTAGAGAAGAAAATGTAATACAATGGAAAGAGACCAAGAACATATTTGGACTGCAGGATAGAGACTGCCTTCCTTGTCAGGGATAGATATCAGAGTATAGGCAAAGAGAAAAGGATTGGAGAATCCTAAGTGAAAGACCTGCTCTGGTACATTTTTTAGTTGAATCTAGAACAGTGGCTGCTGTTAAAAAGGGGATTATTAGTGTGGTATATAGCATATCGCACAATAACTATAAGAATCAATCAGAGGAGGCTTGAAAAGAGTAGGACGAGATTGGATAAGCAATTTACATGGGAACAATGGGAGGACATATGTAAGACTCCCAGGTATGCAACAAACACCGCAAAGTTTAGGATATTTCATTGGTAGTGTTTGCATAGGTATTTTTATACCCCAAGCAGACTTCAAAGTATTTTTCTTCAGGTAGACGGCAAATGTAAGTGGGATGGGGCAGAAAAAGGTAACTGGGAACATATATTTTGGGAGTGTAATGAGTTGTCAGGTTTTAAAAAAAAATATGTTAGAAATATTGAATGAGCAAATGGGTGTAATTAAAGAAAATTATTCTTTTGACTTGGGGCACAGGGTCTGACTCACCTAGAAATAGTAAGGCCCTGTTAAGTTTAATTCTGGTGGCTGCTAAAAAAAGGAAAACAACTAGAGTATGAAAATCAAAGTCTAAACCAACCTTATTTGATGTATTGAATACTGTGCGGATAAAAGAACATGCAAGGGGGATCTTTAGAAAGGTAAGGAGCAAATTACATAGAAATAAATGGGAATTGTGGGAGCAATACGTGAAAAATAATGTTCAGGAGGAGTAGAGGGGTTTAAAAGAAGGTAGGAATTGAGTAATTTATGTAATGTTGCACTGATGATATTTATAAAAAATAACATTTGTGACATATAATGTATTTAACTGGAAACATGTTAATATGATTTGTTTTATATTAATGTATGTCTGCCTATGTCTAAGTTATAATTTAATACATCTCTTAAAAAGCAACAAGAAGCATAAGGATAGCAGGGACTGATGATTATTCTAAGACATGCCCTTCTACTGCCACAAGGCACTCTGACAGAGTAGCTGATGCCTGGAACAGACTACCAAATTACATTAAAGCAAGTACTAGTTTAGATATTTTTCTACCGCGGTGGTGGTGCTGCGATAACGTTGTCAACTCACAGTAAGACGCTGTCCGGTTCGATTGTCAGCTAGAGCATCTTCTGCGTGGAGACATGCGTGAATGGGCGTACCTTCATTGAAGGTTGTGCATCAGGGCTGGTAACTCGGCACATAAAAATCAACTACCAATCATTAGCGGACCGGAGTTCCGCTGTGGCAACCCCTAACCGGGAAAAGCCGAAAGACACAACAGCAACTAGTTTAGATATTTTTAAGAACAACCTGGACACTTATTATGGGAACAAGTGTTTTGGTATATTGGCAAGCTAGAAGGACATTAATGTCCGGCTTGAAATATTTGTACGTATGTATGTATGTATGTACGTATGTATGTAAGGTAATGGTAACCACAGACTGAATAACTAGTCAGACAGCACTCACTAATCGAATAGACACACTGCAGCTCACAAAGCAACAAAAAGTCACTCCCATTTAGAGAGCAGAGCCCCTACATTCTCATGAGTCTAACTATACTAATTCTGAGGTGACTCAGCCTCAGGGGTAAGGGATCACTTCCTTATCATCAATAATCTATGATCTCATACTTAGTATTATGCTTGTGAATCTGTTATATTACTAGTTAAATTGCATCTACTGCTAAAGTCCCTATAGCAATGTGCTTGTTGCTGTTTTCTCAGCTGCTTGCTTCCTTGTACTGCAGTTATCACTAACATCTTGTTCTTCATATATTTTTATGAACAAAGGAAAGATCAAGCCATGCATTTGTATGAATTGTAGGAATGTGTACATACCCCACATAAATAATCATGTATGTATCATGTTTATGCTTGGCAAAATGTGTCCTAATTTGAGGACGCGTCACCTCCAAATTTTTGCTGGCAGTTGCAAAACTTTATAGACTCAACAGATTGAGCATTATTGTTTCTGGTCTTAACTGTGTTTCTGGCAGATAACTTTTTGCTGCTTGGGTCTTTTCTTAATAGCAACATCATGCCAAACAAGAGTGATCACCTAGTGAGAGTGGAGAAGATGGATCTTGCCTGTTTATATCATGGAAGTTGATGCTGTTTCATGTTTTCTTCCTACTTGTTAAAGGACAGAGAATTAAATCTAGGTGTATGCAAGAGGCAGCCAGGTTCAATTATAAAACTGATAGCACCAGAGTTTATGACACTGATTTTAAGTAGCATAAAGTCAGAACAATTTTCACCATGGTTTATCAGAACAAACCATAGTAGTAAATTCTATAGGTTCATAGCAACTTACTAGGCTGTTGATCTATGAGGATCATAAGAAACTTAGTCTAACATCATCACTATGGTTATGTTTAGCCTTTAAATTTTATGTTAAAATAAACCAGAGAGAGATAGCTGGGTGAGGATATGTTGGGGGATTTATGTGATGCCTCTATCCATGCAGGCCAGGTGAGCTAAACTGGGGATGATTTTGTCGAATTTGGGGTTACCTATCCATTCATCCAAATTATGTTTGAAGAGAGTAAGAGAAGTATTTTGCTTTATGTGGAATTGAATTCTCTGTGATACATACTTGCCCCTCCACCATGTTCTATTTATTTTGCAGAAGAGATTGAAATCTCTTGAAAAGGTGTTTATGCCAACATTAGACTTATGAGTGTGGAATAGCTCTGACAAGATAGGGTCTTTTGAGGCTTTATATTGTGGTCATTCCAATTTTAACAAGTGTTTCAACAAGTACATACTAAAAGGGGCATTATGCTCAATAGTCAGCCTAAAGAGTGCTAAATAAAGTAGAATGATTATATTCCTGGACCTGGATACCATACCTCTTGGATGAAGCAGGACTTCCTTAGAACAGTGGACACATAGGATCATAGGATCATAGGAGGTTACTAGGCTAATGGCCCTGGGGCCCTTACAAGCATAGCCAAGAGTTTATCCCCAAAAAGAAATCTCAGTTAGGACTTGCCGTCCCTGTCAATGAGGGACACAGGTGGACCCCCTAGGCCAAATTTGTGGTTTCCCATCCACTCATCAAGGTTGCGCTTGAAGAGGGTCAGCGAGGTGCTCTGTTTGACATGTTTGGGAAGTCTATTCCAAAGATGGAGCAGCCTCTGGGAGACAAATTTGTCTCTCCAGCAGGGTTTGCTGATGCTGCATATTAGATTCAGGTTTTTCGAGTGGGTAATGCATGAGGCGTTAGACTTATGGATATGGAGCATCTCTACTCTACCATAGACTGGGTGAGATATTTCTGCACTAATGCACTCACTCAGTGATTCCTTGACTTCATCACTTCCAATGCACTAGACCAGCTCATCTCATCCCCCACAAGGGGAGATAACATTCTGGACTTGCAGGGTCCGAGATTGCCTTGTAGGCAAGACACAGATCACTTCTGAGCAATCTGTACGATACCGAATAGAGTGATAGTAATTTCAGCCTGTCCACATAGGACAGGTGTTGGAGGCCATGGATTCTCTTTGTGAGGTATTTCAGTGGCCTTTCCACTTGGTGCAGATGTTTGGAGATGTACATGCCAAACTGGGTGTTATACTCAATTATTGGTCTAATGAGGGAGGAGAATAGAGAGATAATAACCTCCTTTTTTCTGGATGTAAACCCTTTACTTATGAGATGAACTAAGTAAAAGGCTTTTCTGCCTACTGCCACTGCATGATGGTTGAATGTGAGGTTATCAACCTGAGTGCTCATGCCTCTCACCACAGGTTGTGTGCTTAGGGGGTTGCCGTTGATGTTATAATCAGTAGGGGCCGTGTTTTTGATGAATGGTATGATGATACATTTTTTTGCATTTAGTTTGAGGCCATGACTTTGGCACCAGCCATTAGTTGCTGTGAGACCCTCTTGCAGTATGTTAACATCATTTGGGGAGTCAATGACAACACCCAACTTACAATCATTCACAAACTTGGTCAGCCACAGGCCTTTTGTCTTTGCCGGTAACTCTGAGAAGTAGATGCCAAATAGTAGAGGTCCTAGGACAGATCCCTGGGGAACTCCACTAGTGATGGGTCTGCTATCAGAGTTGGAGGTGCCAATTTTAACTTTGAGGGTCCTATCGGTGAGTCAGTTGGCCACCCACCTGATGAGCTAGGGATCTATGCCAAGTTCTGTTAGCTTTTTGATGATGCCCGAGTGGGGGACTGTGTTAAAAGTCTTGGTCAAGTCAAAATAAGTGGTATGCACTGACTTTCCCTCATCCAGGGCCTTGGTGACAGTCTCAAAGAAGCCAACCAGGTTCAACAGGCAAGATCTGCCCTTGATGAATCCAAACTGGGCAGGGTCAAATGTTTGGAGATTGCATATGTCCTTGTTTATGAGATCCATAATAATACACGCCATGTCTTTAAAGCTCAGACTTATCAAGCTAATGGTGCAATAGTTTACAGGGTCAGTGGTGGCACTACCTTTATGCAAGGGGATGATAGTGGCAATTCTCCACTCTTCTGGAATGAAGCCTGTACTTAGGCTGCGGTTGAATAGAGTGCCCAATGGCAAATTCAGTTCTTGCTGAAGATGGTGCAGAATATAGCCTGGGATACTATCAGGACCCATGGAAGCTATGTTCTTTGCCTTGGATAGGGCCTTTAGCACTTGATCTATGGAGATGTGAAGTGAGGGACAAGTATCAGGGATGTCGAAAGGGCCTTTGGGGGGATCAGGGGGGAGACGTTTGCACTGGACCTATCTGCTAGGAGGTTGGCTAAGTCAGCAGGATCAGTGTAAGTGGTACTGTTAAGTACTAATTCAGAACAAACCTGGGCTTTGCCATGGAGGTTCCTGACATAACTGAAGAAGGCTTTGTGGTTTCCCTTTGTTTCAGAGACTAGTTTCGAATCATAATTGGATTTGGAGGCTTTCAGTAATGATCTAATTTGCTTGTTGAGGCTAAGGAGGGAGTTTTTCCAATTTGGAATATGTTCTTTTTTATCCCTAGACAACAGTTTCTTCCTTTTGTTGTAAAGCCTGTTGATAGAGGATGTCCACTAAACAGGTTTGTGTTTCCTTGAGGAGCAGGTTTTAGTTCTATTGGGTAAGGCTGAGTCCATGCAGTTGTACAGGTGCTTGTATACTGCACTGTCTTACTGTTCAGTATAGTTGTCTGCATCCTCTGAGAGGGGCAGTGGTGTGAAGCTACAGATACCCTCCCTTAGGAGGTTGTGAGCTTTTGAGAAGTTTTTTAGCTTGATTATGGTTGGGAAGAGGTTGGGTGGGATAGAAACTTCAGATGACACAGTTCGATGATCTGATCTCACTAGGGAAGAACATACTATGGGAGTGGAGGAGCAGTCACCCATGTTCGTGAGAACCAAGTCCAGAATGTTATCTTCCCTTGTGGGGGATGAGACAAGCTGGTCTAGTGCATTGGAAATGATGAAGTCAAGGATTCATTGAGTGAGTGCATTAGTGCAGGAATAGCTCAGCCAGTCTATGGTGAGGTAGTTGAAGTCATCAAGAATCAGGGTGTTAAAGGGCACCTTGCTGTGAGTCAAGTAGCTCCAGGTAAGAGGAGATGGTGTCCTGAGTCATGGAGGAGGGTCAGTAGCTCGCTATAACTTGGATGGGTGTCTTGACAACTGTCAGTTGCACCTGGAGTAGTTCCAGTGCATCATGCTTGCAAACCAGTCTGTAGGTGTGCCAGTCCTTAATGAAGACAGAGACTCCACCACCCTTAGTCATCCCAACCTCATTTTGGAGTCAGAATGTGTGGAATGAGGTATAGCCTGGTAAGGCAGGGGTGCTCTCCACAGCCCTGGTAATTAAAGAACAGTTTGTTATCCGTGTAGTTACCAGAACCCTGATTATAGGATCAATCTTCAGGGGTTGTCAATGTGATAGTTATAAAGGAAGCCATGCTTGGCAAGGATACTACTTTACATTTCTTGTTATTTTAATCCATGGTTTTGACTCCAGCTACTTGTTTGGAACAGACCATCTTGGAGTATTATTTACAGGATCAGGATTTACATTTAGCTCAGAGAAATAATCTACGATACCAGAGTGTGGGATGGTGTTGAATGCCTTTGTGAGGTACAGATATCCAGTATGTACAGATTTGCTCTCATATATTGTTACAGTAACTTTTCTGAAGAAGTTCACCATATGAAGTAGGCAGGATCTGTCCTTGATGAATCTAAGCTTGGGCCAAGTGTCTGTAGGTTACCTGTATACTTATTTATTAATTGTATAATGTTCCTTTCCATTGCTTTCCAGATGATGCTGGTCAGCCTTATAGCTCTGTGCATACCTGGGTCTATTGAAGCCCAACCTTTGTGCAAGGGAATGACTGTTGCTGTCCTCCATCCATCTGGCAGGCATGAAGCCTGTTTTGAAGCTGATATGGAATACCCTCTGTAGGGGGTCTGATAAATCATGTTTTAAGCTAAGCAGTAGGTTGTTTGGTATGATGTCCAGCCTTACAGAAGTACTGTTTTTGGCCTTAGATAGGACCTGGAGGATTTGTTCTTGGGAAATTTGATGGGGGCTGTAGATGCAAGTATGTGATCTGAGAATATTGAAGGAGATGAAGTTTGAGGTCAATTTGTTTGCTTGTAGATTGGCAATGTCCGCTGAGTCAGAGTATGTGAGATCATTTATGATTAGCTTTGCACAGTGCTGGGTATTGTTTCTATGATGTCTAACACAGTTAAATAATGTTTTGTGCTTATTGTTCATATCTAGCTTTGGTTGATATGATCAGGATCTGGAGTTTCTTGTTCAGTTTATCAAAAGTGTTTTTGGCACCTTGAGAATTAAATTTATCTTTGCATGCAATGAATTTTTCCTTTGTTATAAAGCCTGTTTATATTAGGGTTTCACCGCATGGGGTTTATATTTTTAATTTGGCATTGTATTAATTTCTGGGGGGTGGTGCATCTATATAGCTATTTGTATGTGCATAGCCTTTGAAATTACATGATTCCACATATTCAATGGGGCTGGCAAGATGGAAAGGGCTTTTGAATTTATCCAGGTCATCACTCATTTTAGTAGATTAGCCTTCACATAATCTCTAAATAGTGAGGTATAGAAGTTGCTTCAGGCTTCTGTTTTAGGGTGAATGTGATTGATTTGCAGTCTGATTTAACCGGTGAATAATAAAGCT
The DNA here is from genome assembly GCF_019279795.1 of Protopterus annectens. Classification (NCBI taxonomy): domain Eukaryota; kingdom Metazoa; phylum Chordata; order Ceratodontiformes; family Protopteridae; genus Protopterus; species Protopterus annectens. Next base: position 435,202,516 of record NC_056746.1, on the reverse strand, counting down.
GCCCTATATTACTAAGAACCAAATTCAAGATTCCGTCATCCCTGGTTGATTTCTGCTTTAGGTATCGTGTTTGAATGCATGGGCTTCAACCAAAACACCGTTCAACACTGAAAGCTCTGACTTGTTTAGTTTTAAGATACCTTTTAGCCATAAAGAATCGCCATATATTGAGATTTCATGACAGTATCGTCTGGTGACATTTTAACTGTAACAACAGACCACCAGGAGTTTTTATCAGCATATGGTCACTTTATATAACAATCTGATTTTATATTTGCCATTACTAAACTTTCTCCATTTCACTAGCATGGGTTTGCATCATCCTTAAGCATAACTATATAACGTAAATCTGCTTGTTGAACTATCAGGCTGAATTGAAAACAGTGGCAAGAACAACATTCTTTACTTGTAAGAAGAAGTGTTGATGTAATTGTCATATATGGCTATATAGATTTATTGTTAATGAGGTAGCAACAAAAAGTTGCATCCAATGAGATACAACTTTTTTTTTAAACAACCCATCTGATTAAAGTCTTCAGGGACATTAATCATATCCATTGTGTCTCTCTTATTATTGCCGTTATTCTGGCAATCCACATATATCAGACATCATTAGCATAGATAAATATATCTGCCAAAGAGAATTATATTTACTATTATGAGCTTTTACATTTAGAATTAAATTAGTACGATATTTTTCTTTGCTACAACTACCAGGAATCCTCGCACTTCAAGAAAGTCTAGCAAGGTAACTTAAAGCTTTGGATCAAAAATTTCAGTTACATTATTAATGTGCACTCATTAGTAAAAAAGAAAGAAAGAAAACACTGAGAAAGAATCATAAAAGATATTTAATACTTATATTTTTCTTGAAGCAGAGGAAGATAAAAATAGAAACACTCAGAAAAGTTCATGAATTATTGTCAGCCTTAAAAAAAGGGGCCATTTTGAATCTTTTGTTCAATTCAAGGGAACAGCATCCTATAGAAATGATAATACTTGTTAAAATCTAAAGAATCAAGCAAAATGCTATGAATTTTATGAATTTAATGATTCAGTAATAATAGACAGAATACTTTTTTAAGATATAAAATTATAATACAAGAGGTTCTGTATTAAGAGAAACAGAACTGACCTCATCAAAAGCAGTGAATATATGCAGTTGAAGTGAATTTACTAGTATACATGTAAAATAAATGACTGAGGACAAAGATTGGGATGTGCAAAATAAAATATAAGTCAAGTAAAGAGAAAATGAAAAAGTGATAAAGTCTTGAACAAGCAATGTATATGAAAACAGTAGTCACAGTGCAACGCATTGCAGCAGTAATGGAAACAAAACAGAAGTCTAAGCAACTGAAATTCAAGCTTCAGGTAGAAGGCATGGCTATACATAAATGGGCAGCCAGTGGAGAGAATTCAGTCATCGAACTCTTAATGAGCTATTTCCGTAGTCCAAGTCTAATTTCCTCAACCTTCATTTGCCTACAGTATGACTCTGAACAAGTCACTTAACTAGATGGTGCACTGGGATCACCCAAATAATGGAAGCATGTGTCTAGTGAGTTTACCTAACTAACAAATAAATAAAACATAAAAAAATATAAAATGAATTGTTGCCCTGCTTTTAATGAATTCTGTTGAAGTTATACCATGAGAGGATTTTTGCAAAGATACATACATGTAAAAAACAAGTGTATTCATAAGAGTTTGCATGCAGTTGAACAGAGACCTGAAAGTAATCAGTTTCTTGTCAATGTTGCTATGAAAAGTGTTACCAGAGGGAAATCTGAAAATGCCTCTGTGGCACTGTGATGAGACTGCAAGATATGTAGGTGGATTGTTGACAATAAACAAAGAGCATAAGCAAAATATTAAATTTGATTTATATAACATCCACCCCATGGTACCTGCAGTCTATTGGGCAAGAACAACTTGAATAGTAAAAATTCTCATGAGAAAGAACAAAAGTAAAATGATGAATTTGAAGAGGATATATGTACAAAATATAACAGTCTAAAGATACTTTTAAAGCACTAGGGCTAAGCAACATGAGACATGAAGCTGTGTGCACATTGTTAACATATTATGGATGTGAGGAAGAGGCACTCAATCAAAAGCTACTGATATGACTATAGAAATAAGAAGTACACAATCATTTTTCAAATTGTGGCACTTAAAAGTTAATCATCTTAATATGTTGGATTATTTGGCTTGTGAGAAACTAGAATCATAAAATGAATTCACAGTTCAAAAGCATATTTGTGTGCAGGAACAGTCAGCCTCAGAAACACTGTGAATATTGCACAGGTCCACAGCAGTGATACCCCACATAGTATCTAATTCATGTATAGGCTTAGGACATTTGTGAGGAATGTATTGCATAGAAGTAATACAGATACTATGCTAGTCATTTATGTCACAAGAAAAGCACCAGAAGCTCTCTGGAATAAAATTAACCAAGAGTTAAAGTGATGGAAAGCTTAGTAGATATTAATACACTGTTAACTCTATTACAACTCTAATAAATAAAAGAAGATGAGTATCATTAGTATTAATCAGCAAGATGTTGTTAAACCAATAAAAAGAGAGCAGTACTCACTGCTTACGATTTAATTCTCATTAATTCCAAAGACTAAGTTCTGTTCAATATTAGATGTAGGCAAGGGGTTCTACCAATAACTGGTTTAGGTTTTTCATGATAAAATCCCAACATACCAAGTATGAAGCTTTCTGAATATCTATGAGTACTACCCCTGCCCTTTTATATGTTCCCATAAAATTTAACAACAGTCTTAAATGATCCATAGATGACATGCTTTTCATAAAACCTACTTGGGACTCCCCAACAACTTTTGAAATAATTAGCATCAACAAATGGTCTTCAGTTTGTTAGGTCCTCCTTTTCTCCTTTCCCATTATACAAAACCACCATCTCTGTTAGCCACAGTGGTTTTGGCATCATCTGTTCTCATATTTTATTAAACAAATTTGTCAAGTACTTCCCATCCGCTTTCCTATTAGCTTATACTAATCAACGTGAAATGATACAAACTGCCTGCTTTATCTTTTTTCATATGTTTCTGATCAATGCCACTACTACCTCTCCTGCACTCATTTCTTTGTACATCCCTTTTTTATTTCCCTGTTTGAGTTCATGCCCTTCCCAAACGTTGGACTTCATCCCCATGTTTCTCTTTATGCATAGAGTTCCTTGCACAATTTCCAAAATGTCTATCTCATTATTCTGAGAAACTCTCATGCTTTGCTTTATTTCCACTTCAGCCACCCATGGTTTCTTCTCTGAATCTTTAAGTTTGCACACTAATGACATCATACCTATTACCTCATATCCCATCTGCTCTGTTTCTATGTGTATCTGTTATTCTTCTAGTTCTTCTAATTCTTCTATTATCCTATTCACTTTACCCATCATCTCTTTTTCCTGTTTGCCTCTCCTCCTCTTCATTCATGTCTATCTTCTCGGATACAACGCTCACTTCCTAGACCTCTCCTTCTCTTTTATATCCAGTCATGTTACAGTCTGTATTGATAACCTTTATATTTCATCACTTCCATCTTTGAAGCAACCTTGATTCCATTCCACTCCTGAATTTCCACCTCTCTATTTTCTTATTTAATCCTTTGGACTACCTTACTATCCATTGCTTGTAACAGCTGTACCTCATCTGAACCTCTCCACTTACTTGGGGTTTATGTCGACTGCTCCAGTCCCTCCTTCCCTTTTCCATAACACTGTAACCAAGGTATGATCTGACAGTCCTCATATAAATACAAACGCAGACACACACACAAACACACACACACACACACACACACACACACACACACACACACACACACACACACACACACACACACACACACACATATATATATATTTATTTATTTATTTATACACACACACACACACACACACACACACACACACACACACACACACACACACCCACGCACACATATATATATAGTTTCTACCTCACATAAGGTTTAAACTTCTTCACTCTCCCTATTTTTCCTTCCTTGCATCTAGCACTTCTATGTATTTCATGTATTTCCTCAAACTTTTCTGATATTTCACACTGAAGTTTGTCTTTCCGTATAACCTTTCCAATCTTAGCTATAACACTGTACTGAAATCCCCTGCTCATATCAGTTTATCTCTTATTTGTCTCACCATTTCTACTGCCTCTATGCATCCCATCATTTTCTCTACTTCATCTCCATCTGGGCCCTTATAGGAATCCACTACCACTCTCATATTCTCAGAGGTGAATCTATACACAACCCACCAAACACTCATCTCTGTCAGACTCTCCTTCCGCCAACAGCCTCTTTTCTTTTTCAATAATAGCCCTGGTTCATTTTTTTCCTTTTTCCTTTTCCTAGAGCACAACCCATCCCCACCCATTTATAGCCACTTGGAAAAGAAAAAAACAAATTAGCTGTTGGTTATCTGTCTTAATAACCATGTGGATGTTACTACTCAGGTAATATTTTACACACCCGGTTGACTCACCAAGCTATCTCATTCATTACTTTTCAATCCCATCCCTTCCTCTAAGTATCATGCTTCCAGTATGGAGCCATTATAAGCTTTCACATCCTAAACCTTTTATACACTCTCCACAGGCACATATAATAGCATATTTGTAGCACACAAAAACTTATTTGACTGGACCAGCTCCCCTATGCATGACTAACCAGATAATACAATTTCCTAAAACATAATACTTTGTAGAGATTCATAATAGTTATTCAACTATTACCCATTAACAAATGAGCCAACAAGTAGCGCAGTGCCCCAAATGATTTAACTAAACTCCCCACCTCCCACTCACCCCTGCTAAATATACTCCTACTACAACTAACTAATGAAAGCACTCACTAGTTTACCTTGTAGTTCCATTACACAGAGAATCTAAAGTCTAAACATACCTTGTCTATATTTAGCTAATGCAAATCACATCCACTCCTAACTCTTTGGTTATAAGATGGAACTTGTTTCCTAAAAAAAAAAAATAATAAAAAATAATAAATTAATATTTACGTTATCCATACTTCTTACATATGTCCTCTGTTAACACTTAATTGGCCTAGAGGATCATCCTTTCTCTAAATTACATCTGTATAACATTTTCCTTTATTACTCACATCAATCAGTACTTTAGTCCATACAAGAATTTCCCTTCATTTGTCCACTATGCCAGTGCCCATATTAAAGTGTCCACCCATTTTTCTTCACAAAGCAATAGTTTTACCCAGTCTGAGGTCTAGGTTTCTGTCACTTTCATACTGCTATGCTTCCTCCCCAGTTGATATCTTCTTCTAATTCTTTTCTATAGACTCTTCACCGCACCTTTGAGACACATAGAAAACAGAGTAGAAAACATACAAAGTCAAGCACTGTTGCCCGCCCCCCCCCCACACACACACACACACACACACACACATGCACACAAAAGGGCCCATACTTTCTGTGTTCCACTTTCAATGCCTTTTTCAAGTCAGTTGGCCATTAATAGCAGCCCACTGTCATTGTCACTCCTTCTCCTCTTCTTTCCCTCAGAGCACTTCTTGGAATGCTTCCTCGTCCACACCGCTCTCTTCCTCCATTGTCTCCTCCTCCTACGGGCTACATTGGCTGATCTGATCTGTCAATGTACCCCTCTCTACTCCTTATGTCTCTCTGTCTCTCCTGTCTGTCAGGGGTGCTGTATGACACCTTACTCATCTATATTGATGTACAGACTGGTGGCTCAGACCTATTTTCCTCTACCTCCATTTCTGAGTGAACAAATTTGCCAACCTCTCTTCTTCTCAGTGGAAGTGTTACGGCATGCTCCAACTACTGACTTTGCTCTGCTGCTTGGGACTGCAGCACCATGTAAATCCACATATTTTCACTTCTTTCCTGTTCTGTCTCTGTCAGTGTTCCTGCTCTGCGACTACCAGGTACTGTTTGCTCTCACCATTTATTAGTACCCCTCATTGTTTCAACATAAAACTTAATGGTGTCTTCTCTAGTATGGCAGTAATATGCCCACCCCTCCTATTTTTTTCTAATGGCTATATATACCAAGTGGTCTACAGCCACCTCATGCTTTAAATGCCAAAGCAAGGGACCATTTTCTACTTTTTGCTGAAACACTAGTATCAAAATATCTTTCACCCCTTTCACTTTCCCACTCCCTACCATCAGACTCCTTTTCAAAGCAGCCTGTCTCAGGATCCATCCTTTGGTTTGATGGCAATGCATTTTAACAATTATGTATCTACCTATTGCATTTCAGCCACTATTTGGTTTTCCAACCATTTGATTTGTTGACTTGTGAATCAAGGCCACCAGTTTCCTTGACCAATTCTGTGATACATTTTCCCATAAATTTTGTTGTGTGTCACCCTTCTGTTCATTAGATAGATGACCTTGGCAACATGGGCTAGACAGACTTGCAAGATTGTCCCTTCTGTCAGAATCATCCTGCCTCTTGAAAGAGAAGTCTAAGTCTTAATTTCGGGTTCATGAAAAAAATCTCCCCTTAGAAATCTTTACAGCATTTATAAGAGGGTCATTACAACTACAAATGAAATCAGCTTTTAAAGTATAAGTTAAAAATTGCGGCAAATATGACAAGCTCACCACTTAGCATCCCCCTCACCCATGGAACTAATTTTCTCTGCTCTCAAACAATGACATTTCCTTCACCATTTTAAAAGGAATACTTGTATGCATATAAGTTTTAGCATGGGACAACAGATACAAAGCTTCTAGAATGCCATTGGGCCACATGCTTATCCAGATCTTGTAGTCTAATGACATTCTAGAAGCCTGTGGCCACAGGCTTATCTGAAGAACCTGCAGATTTACAGACCTGCTGAAAATCTGTTCAGATTTCTAGCAAAGAAAAAAGTCAACTTGGTGTACATAATGCAGCATAGACAGAAAATGAAAAGGAAGAGAGCACTGACAGACTTAACCTTTGACCCCAGAGTAAATTAGGGCCTAGTTTGATAGTTACAGACTGCTACAATCCTGGTTAGACTCTTTTATGACTACAACAGTCTATGAATTCTACTGCAAGAAAGGTACTAAAGATTATACTAAGGTATTTGACAGGCTGTATGTCAGTCAGGTTACCTCTCCTATTGTTAATACTGAGAAAGGATTAATAGGTTTAGATCCTGTCAGTGAGGTTACCTCTTCTATTGTTAATACTGAGTAAGGATTAATAGGTTTAGATCCTCATATGTAAGCATTGTCAACAATTTCCAAAATGGCTTTGCATTTAACGCACTTTATCAACTTCAAAATATTTTTTTTGGAAGACCCCTTATAGTGTGAACCATTTGCATCGATCATCCAAAATTGAGATAAGTGCCAATCAAATATTTTTCTCAAGTACAACATTTAAGTATACTTGACCCTGTACTTTTTACTCATAGGACAATTTAAACTTGTTTATCTATGTTCTCTATCCAGGATTTCATTATTAGGCATCCCTATATAGCTTAGTTTGAACAGTGGTGAAAGAGTCATCACTGTACATTTGTGCAGCACTTTATGCATTATGCATGAGATGAGTATTTACCATACTGTACAACTGATTTTATGCTTTGTTCATACAGAATATGAACAGCAGAAAGCCTAGGATTCAGTCATGGGTATACTCCTGTTTGTACTGTAGAGATAAGAGTGTACAACCTCCCTTTTTCAGAATATTTATAGATTCATATGTTCATAGCTTAATATTAGCTTAATGATCCTGTGAACTACTTGTAGCCTGACTACGCATCCAAAATCATAAGTATCTATAGACATGAATAACTAATATCTAGTTTGAACCAGTTTTAGTCATCCAGGCTATGCTTAAAGAGGGTCAGGGAGATAATTTGCATCAATGGGAAGTCTATTACATAATAGAGGGAATGCCTGAGAGATAATTATCTTGCCAGCAGGTCCTATTTATGTTTCAGTGGAAGTTTACATTTCTTGAGTGGGCGTTTAAGTTGTTATCTGTTTTGTGGCTGCACAAGAGGTTACATAAGACTGGATTCTTTGAGCTTCTGTAGGCCAGACATTGGTCCCCTCTCAAGAGTCTGTATGAAACAGAAGAGAGAGTGTAAGATCTTTTTAGGCAGTTTGCTAAGTACAAGGAAGACATGCTCTTGGATGTCTTTGTAAGGAAGTGCTGTGGTCTCCCAAGTCGGGGCATTTTCTGTGGGCCTGATGGTCGAGGAGGAGTTGAAAGGGATGCCACCTTTCCTAGCCCTTAGAAGACATACCCCTGGTGATCAGTCTGGTTAGATAAAAGGATTTCCAAATGAGATCGGACATCTGGTAATCAAAGTTGCATTTGTTATCAGTGAAAGTGCCCGGGTGAGTTTTCAAAGGGGCGTCACCTATGTGGTAGGTACATGGGTGCCCCAGTTTGTTAACAGACCAAATGCTGCATTTCTTGGTATTTTCTTTAAGGCTGTGATCCAAGCACCATTTGTTGGTGCGTTTTAGGCCATTCTGGAGAATCTATCAGTCAGATGGGGAGAAAAAGACCACTCTAACTTTACAGTCATCTACAAACATGGTCAGCCACAGGTTGTTGAAGTCAGCCTTCACATCAGAGAAACAAATTACAAAGAGAAATGGTCCTAGAACCACTCCCAAGGGACAAGGCTGATAATTACGGGAAATAAGTAAGTACTCTTTTGGAAGAGAGAGTGCTTCCAACATTAACAGATTGGGGTCTCTCAGTAAACCAGTTTGCTAACCAGTGGGTAAGATAGTGGTTTACATTTAGTTTGATGAGATAATTGATAATGCTAGATAATGCCAGAATGTGGGATAATACCAAAGACCTTGTCCAAGTCCAGGTAGGTGGTGTGAACCAATCTGCTTGCCTCTAATGAATCAGTGACTTGTTCAAAGATATCCACCTAGTTCAGGAGGTAGCATCTGCCTTTAATAAACATAGACTGGCTTAGACCCAGGGCTTGTAGACTGTCTACGGTCATGTTAATACGTTCCATAATAATGTGTTTTATTACTTTACAGATAAGATTGCTGGGGCTTATTGGGCTATAGTTTCCAGAATCAGTAGTGGGTCCACCCTTATGGAGTGGAATGACTACAGCAGCTCTTTTTAATGTTATGAATCCAGTGGAGAGGCTGAGACTGAAAAGCCTTAGAAGTAGGTATAAGAACAATTTCTGGTGTTGACAGAAAGCAGCCTGAGACATTATCAGGACCCAAGGGTCTAGCTTGCTGAGAGCACTCAGAATTTGCTCAAACGTGATCAACGGGAGTGGAGTGGGTATGCAAATATGTAGAAGAAAGTTAGGGTAGATGGAGGAATTACATTTGATCTGAATTTGTCTGCTAATATGTTGATTGTGTCCTCAAGGGATGACTATGTGTTGTTATGCATTATCTCCATGCATTGTTGGACATTACTTCTAACGTTTCTGTCATAGCTGGAGAAGAGTTTTGGTTGTGCTTAGTGGCAATTTTCAATTCGTACTTTCTTTTGACAGATTTGATTTTGCTTCTAAGTACTTTGTTAATCTATTTGAGTTCTTCTGTAGATGGTTGTGTATTACGTTTGCCCTTATGGGATAAGATTTTGAGCCTCTTATTGTACAGATTGTTTATACAAAGATTCCGCCACTGGGATTTATTCTTGAATTTGGCATTATATTTATATGTTATGGAGACCAATACCTTAATGCATGCTTTGAAGTGGACATAGAAATTATCCACAAATATGGCGGTGAGCCAGATGGAGTCATCCAGGTGAGGAAAGCGCTTAAATTTGATCAGGTCATAAGTTAGCTGAAGTAGGCTTGACTTAGAGTGATATTCAAAGAAATAAGGACTTTGGGGTAAACCAGGATTCCCCTTCATAGTGAGTTGTACTGAAGAGTTCTCAGATATGACCAGTGATTTAACTGTAGGTGTTGTGAAGGGGTGAACCAGGTCCAATATTTTTGTGCTCCTATTTCACACTTGAACTAGTTGGTCTAAAAGGGTCTATGGTTAATCATCGAAGACATCCATAGAATGGTGTTTACTCGAATGCAACAAATTGAAACTGCTGTTCATCATATAGACTTTACATCATAAATCAAACCAAAGAACAGTAATACTTAGCCAACACTGGGATTATCCAATGATGCTGTCTGCTAAAACTAAACAAAAGTAATGTTCAGAAATACAACTTCTAAAGTGCACACTCTATAAAATAAAGTACAGAAAACCATTTATATGTTAATAAATAATATCATCCTCTTGTAAATGTGTAATCTCTTTGTTCATGGGAGATTTCAACTATCCTTCCATCGACTGGGTGAAATAAATGAGCACAAACATGCTCACCCTGAGGATTCTGGACTTTGTCAATGCAAAGGCCATGGAACAGCTAGTCTGCACCCCTACAAAGGGCTCAAATGCCCCGGACTTAATACACACCAGCATGGGGGGGTTCTGCACTACCCCCTGTGTGTTGTCCTCCCTTGTAAGGTCATTACATAAATCTGTCTTGTTTGAAATAACAATCAGACCTGACACCCACACAGGAGCAAAAAAATTAAACATTTCTCCAAAGCAAACTACAACTTACTAGGCAATGGTATAAAGTTTCAAACCCCCTGCTAAGACAGCCAACAATGACTCCTATGCAGATGAGTACACAAATGCCCTTTATAACCATCTAAATAACTGTATAGATTCAGCTGTACCTGACTGGATCAAACCAGAGCCTCATGAGAAAAACAGGCCACTCTGGTGGACATCCCAGGCTACTCACTAAACAATCTAAAACAAAACCTAGAGGAACACTTGGAACTCACTTTAACCTCAGCCTGAGCACTGGCTTTGTTCCAGCAGAGTCAAGAACAGCAACAGTAATCACCTTGCATAAAGGGGGTCCATCAACCAACCCTGGGGACTATAGACCCATATGCCTAACTAGCCTTATCTGCAAGGGCATGGAAAGAATCATCATGGACATTATCAGAAAGGTCAAAGATGACCTTAAAACTTTTGACCTGACCCAGTTTCACTTCATTAAGGGTAAATTATGCCTAATGAACCTGGTAGAGTTCTTCGAGAATGTCACCAAAGCTCTGGGTGAAGGTAAAACAGTACATATGGCCAATCTTGACTTAGCCAAGGCTTTTGATACAATCTCACACTCAGGTATCATTGAGAAACTCTCCCAGCTGGGGATTAACCCAGTTAATTAGTAGATGGGTAGCCAAATTGCTCACCAATAGAGTGCATATTGTCAAAGTTGGGGATTATACCTTTACCAGTAGACCAACAGGTAGTGGCATACCACACGTTTCTGTGCTGGGCCCTCTACTGTTTGGAATCTATTTCTTGGAAGTCCAGGCAAAAGTAGATGCCCTGTGGCCTACCAGATTTTCTGATGACTGCAAACTGGGCACAATCATTGAGTCCCCAAATTATGTTAATATATTACAAAAGGGGCTAACACAGACAAATGACTGGTGCCAAAGCCACAGACTAAAACTAAATATAAAAAGTGCATTATTATCCCCTCTGAGAAAGAAGAAGTCCCTGCAAATTACAATATTGACAGCATCCCCCTAAGCTCAAACTGAGTGGTGTGAGATTTGGGAACACATGTTGATAGCACTCTAAACTTCAATGACCATGTGACCACAGTGGTAAGAAAAGCCTTCAGCGTTGCACACTCACAAGTAAGAGCATTGTATCCTAGACTAAGGATTTTATAACTCCACTGTACTAGACCCTCATCAGACCTCTAATAGAATACAACACTCCCTTTTGCATGTACCTCACCAGACATCTGCAGCAGCTGGAGAGACCGCAGTGGTTTCTCACCAAGAAAATTCAGGGCCACCAAAACATGACCTACAGGGAAAAACTGAAAGCCCTGTCACTGTACTCAGTATCTTACAGGCTGCTGAGAGGAGACTTGTGCCTGGCCTACAGAGCTGACTCTGACCCTGCCCTAATGGAAATGCTGCATGTCCACAAATCAAATGGGACAAGAGTCACTCGCTTCAGGGATCTCAACCTAGCCTGTGACATTGCCAAAATATGCTGAAGGGAGAGATATATCTCCCAGAGATTGTCAGTGCTGTGGAGTTAAACTCCCAGTTCACATGAAGCAGAGCTCCTGAATGACTGTATTCAAGTGCAACCTAGACAATTGGGTGAAGGCTCACCCTGCAAATAATGACCATCTCACCAAGGTCAATTAGGGAACATGGGTATAACATGGCTAGGCTTGATAAGGCCTTAGGACCATTAGCCTAGTAAACTCCTGTGAACCTATATGTAATGTTTTTGTTATGACCATAATGCACAGATTGTATAGAGCCAAAAGAATGTACCTGTCTTACTCTATTCTAAATGCTTCTAACATGCACATGAATTATTTTGATATCTTGAGCCAGACCCTGTTTTCTGTCAGATAGGAATGAGTTCATGAGATAGGAATATGGTCCAAGGTAAGGATGAACATCTGAAAAAGTTTTCAGTTTATTTAATTGATAGTTTACTATCAGGAGGTTGCAGTGGTAGATTTCTTTCACTTTTAGATAATGTGGGCAGTGTAAACCAATTCTTTTGGCATAGAGAGATGAAGCCCTAGATAGTACTTAGGTAACCCAAATTCAGCTAGTAGCTCAGGCATCTGTTAATGAGGGAGGACAGGAAAGATAAGATTTAAGCCTGCTCGCCTCTATTGAAGGGACAGGAAGGATGTAAATTGGGGGAACACTTTCTGTTGTAAATTTCATGTTGGAGACTGGAGATCACATGGAAGGCATGGGGGTCCCTGACTACACGTTGGGAATGGTCCAAGGATCCCATCACTTAAAGGAATGATTCCACATTGCAAAAGCCAATTACATGCTAACACCTTGAATGCCAATTGGTATGTGTAAGTGAGGCAGGGTATCCCTGAGCCTCCTTGCTTATAATTGCACCACTCTTGGCACACTCGACCCTCACCATCTAGAGAATAAGGTAGCTGTAGGTCTCTCGTTTGGTACGCTTGACCCTCACCATCTAGGGAATAAGGTAGCTGTAGGTCTCTCGTTTGATAAGCTTGAGCCTCACCATCTAGGGAATAAGGTAGCTGTAGGTCTCTCATTTGGTACGCTTGACCCTCACCGTCTATGGAATTAGGTAGCTGTAGGTATCTCGTTTGGTACACTTGACCCTCACCATCTAGGGAATAAGGTAGCTGTAGGTCTCTCATTTGGTAAGCTTGAGCCTCACCATTTAGGGAATAAGGTAGCTGTAGGTCTCTCGTTTGGTACGCTTGACCCTCACCATCTAGGGAATAAGGTAGCTGTAGATCTCTCATCTTGGAGAAATAAATGTGTCAACAGAATATTTGGAGAGTAAGATCAATGGTTAGAGGAGGATGAGAAAAAAACAATGTGAGCAATTTAAGCAGCTTCCAATAGTGCCCACGTTTTCAACTCAAGTTTTGTGGAAGAGAAATATAAACAGGGACTGGGTATGTCTCAGAGCATTTGATATTTACAAAACTGGAGCTAAGAGACCATCAGATCATTGTAGTTACAGTTGCTGATACAATATATTAACAAGACGAATACAGATTGCAGAGTAATATGTAGCATGAGATAAACTGTGCTGAGTATTTGAGAGTTGGCCCTTGTTTTCTTGCAGGAGTAGAGGTCCAAATTGACCAGATATGGTTTACCTTATGGTATTGCAGAGAGGTCCTGTGGACAGCAGGACAGTTGATAAGGGTGAAGAGGGTATGAAATAGATGAGAGAGTAAGCAGACTAATTACACTGAGGACCTTAATGATACACATCTATAAAGGAAATTACATAGTGGACTGAATGGCTATAGTAGTTGGAATGCTTAATAAAAGTATTTTATAGGAGCTTGATCTGGAAGGAGTTATTTTTTATGTTGGGAAATTTGAATAGACAGTGATAAGAGTATTGCTGATATGATGTAAGACAGCAGTGTTCTAAGAAATGGATAAAGTCTCTAGTAAAATAGCTTTATGACAAAGACTGTATTAGTTTTATCATTATAGTATTTATACTGTAAAGTCAGAAAGATGATTAGTTCCAGAAGAATAACAGGAAAGGGACTATGGGTACCTGATACAGGCAAAGTTGTGTCTGTAAACTGGGTAAGGGAGAGTTTATTGGGGTGCTACAACTAATATATGGGGTATATGTTCATTTTAAGATAGATAAAAATAACTGAGTTTGGTCTGCACTTGTGTAAATTTTATTTTCTATTATTTTAATGTTAAAGTATTACAATTCTGCATGTTTATCATAACATATTGGAGTATCTATACTGTCAGGTAGAGTATCATTGCACTCACAGCTCATAAACATTCTCTACCACTGGATGTTGCTTGTTCAGTTTGCTATATGGCATAAGAAGATGCAACTGTTGTGTGCAGCTCACTTCTGTCTGTATTCTTCTGGAGGCAGGGAAGTCAATGGCAAAATGAGGTTCTGCAGGGGAGCTACAGAAATTAGAACCTGCAGGGCATGCAGGATACAAGTTGGGGTCCCAAATATAGAGCATGGCAATGGTGCTATGCAGGATCCAGCAATACTATAAGGTACACAGATTACATTGGCTGTGTGTGCCCACATGCATCCTGGCAGTAGATAGCCATGTGAAGATATCATCATTCTAAGGTGTACAACACTGGCAGACTGCATGCCCACACTAATAGCCACACCCCAGGCAGATAGGTACAATATGTCATCACAGTATGATGTGCAATATATGAAGGCTGTGCCTATACTGAAATCAGGGAATGCATGTACAGACTGCATGCTCCCACATACATCATGGCAACCAACTTCCATGCAAGAAAATCATTATGCTTATACAAACAGCAGGGCACCAGGTACTTGGGCAGTAAATATCATCGCTTTTCAGAAGCCAGCATGAGCAGAATAAGCACACACACAGATAGTCATGTACCACTCACATGAGCAGGAAATGTCATAATTCTGGGATGGGCAGGCTGTGTGCTCCCACTTACATCATGGCAACAAGCAGCCATACAGGATGTCATTGTTCTAAGGCTAATAGAATTTGAAGGCTTTGTGGCCACCTGAACAGGAAGATACCATGTGCTTGGGCAGATAATATCCTCATTCTAAGGAGCACAGTATCAGGGTGCTGTGTATCTATACAGGATTGTTAACGCTCTCTGGGGCACAGTATTTGCAGGTTATATGCCCATTCTAGCAACAGGCCACCTGGCACCTGAGCAAGAAACATCATTACTATACAGTGCACAGCAGAGGCAGAATGGGAACCCATACAAACAGCAAAGCACCAGACATACAGCCAGTGACTATCATAATTCTAAGCTACACAGAGTGTGTAGGCTGTGTTGACAAAGACATCAGGTGTGCCGAGGGCATCGTCACTCATCAAAGCAGAAATATGTAGGCCGGATGCACATAAAAGGGATAGTACACCAGACAAAAGGTGAGTACACATGGTAGTCACAGTGCACGGGTATCAGAGTACACATACCTGCAGTTGTATAATGTAGTTGTACAGCACTGGCAGGCTGGGCAGCTATCTAAATGGAGATGGGGACTTTGCCAGGAGGTGGAGACATTGCAGTAAAGTGACAGGCATCTGTCTCTCTTAAGGAAATTATAACACCCTATAGCTGCATGCTACAGAGATGTGCATGCCCAGCTTAGCCTCTGTGCATGACTTTGTAGCATTTGAGGTACGTTTCAGTGGGGATGGTTGGACATCCAGTGAAATGCAGATGTGACCTACACACACACACACACACACACACACACACACACACACATACACACAGAGTTACGTTTGTATGTGTCTTTTTACCTCCACAGTTCCAAGATATTTAGATTACACAAAGTGCATTCATACAATATTTGCATTTTATTCATCTCAGCACCATTTTCAGAGTGCATGCAAGCATTTGCATCTCATTAGGTCTTTTATACTTTCGTCTCTGACCTTACAGCCATGCAACTGGAGAGTTGTTCCATACTGGACTGCTGTAAATAAAATATGCAGTACAACAGAACATGACAATTTTCTACTATAAATATGTAGCTGCTGTGCATTTGTGCAGTTGGAGCAGGGATGGTTTTAGCATTGCTTTGAGTTGTGTGCACTGTTGCTGCTGCACACTTTAACCCATAGCTGGCCTTAGGCATAGGCCACCTAGGCGGCCGCCTAGGGCGCCGCTCTAGCAATGGCACTTTTCCAGTATTTATTTGGTGTAGGTAGACCAGGATTGGGGCACCAGGTGGTATGGTAGGGGGCGCCGTGGAGCCCTTTTGCCTAGGGCACCAGTTGATCTAAGGCCAGTCCTGCTCATTGGCTTCATTGCCCAAGTATACGCCTGTGTCATTATAAATAAGTGTGCCTGTGCACATGGAATATATCAGGATGCATAGGATGTTTATGTGGAATGTATATGTGCTTGCATTGCTGGCCTGCAGTCTGACGGGTGGCAGTGACTTCTGCTGGACAGTAGCTCTTATTACTATGTTGCAGCAAGTCTCTGATGATTGTTCTGCTATTAGGTCTGCCTATCTCTGAACTCTTAGCTGCTCTTATACATGCACATCTGTCCAGCTGCATTTGGCAAGTATACTGTTGTCCAGGTCAGTATGCTACAATTAACTCTTTTGTAACCTTGTTAAAATGTTTCCATGAATTGTATCTGAACTTTTATAGTGACTGTTTTTGCACACTTCTCCTATATGGTATATACCTTTTTTTTTAATTCTACCTGAAATTCATTTTAATAATATCAACAATGATCCATGCACATTAAATTACCTCACTTTGATAAATAAATGACACGTATTCATTAAACAAAGGCACTGTATTTTATATAACTTGCACAAAAAATATTTTCTTGGGAAACATCTGAAATAGTTTTCTGATGATTTAGTTGAAAGCAGTGCTGTTGAAAAGTTTTTCAAAATGTGATATATAAAGGGAATAAATAATGCAGTTATTATTTCTTACATTTATATACATGTTCACATATCCTCTACTTTGATCTCAAATAGTATGATATTAAATCTACTGTCATTTTAATACTAATCTAAGGACTTGCAGGTGACAAGTTGGAAATAGTTTCTGGAAAGCAAAATTATTTATGCTGCTATTTCATTCACTGACAATGTAAATCAGTATATTTATCTCCCAAAAACTCTTCTCTATTTATTATGTATGCCAAATAGTTTATTCAATGAAAACATTACATTGAACCAGACTCTCCCTTTTACTGCTGTTTTATGGACAAATTTATTTCCTCTGCTATTATGTTGCATTTTTTCATCAGATAAGAAGTTTGCCTTCTTCAAAAATTCTACATCATGATTTTTTCATGCACTTCTAATACAGTATTAAAAAAACAATTTTTAATAAATGTCATCCACAATGACCTAAGGAGTTTTAGAACAAGGTATCTGTGAGTATTACATCCTTGGACTGTGAAACTATAAAATATATTTTGTCAGTTATATGAATATGCCTTTCTTTATAGTGAGGTATTCATGAAGAAATAACCAACTTGCATTATAAGGTGAAGTTATTTAATACTTTTAGAACATGATATGATTGTCATTTCCTGACATTATGGAAGCCAGACATTTAGTTTTTAAGGATCAGAGTCCCAACAAAATATTATAAACATATGAAGCATTATCTGCAAAAGCTGTCTAAAACATTACTGATTTGCAAAGGGTAATAGTGACTGCATCTGTCTGTAATGTTAACCTTATAATGAGTGTGTGTGTGTGTGTGTGTGTGTGTGTGTGTGTGTGTGTGTGTGTGTGTGTGTGTGTGTGTGTGTGTGTGTGTGTGTGTGCGCGTCTGCTATATTTGTGCAAGTGTGTGCATATAAGGGTGCATGTGTGTATTTATGTATGATTGTAAGCAGTTATGTAATGCAATGCTCATGTAAACATATGTAGAAGGTGGAGGTTATTTAATTTATTATATGTAATGAAATAGAACTTCTTTCTGAGTATATGTTCCCTATTCTAAAATAGTGCATTGAACTGCAAGATGTTACCTTAACCTTGCAGATGTTGAAATGAAGCCGAGGGGCACAAGGTGAGGCAGTTTACAGGTATATATCCTTATTCCTTTTTCTATAAATATATACCAGACGGAAAAACACCATTTACTGAAATATATATATATATATAGGATCCATACAGATCCCCGACGGCACTTTCTGCTGAAGCAGAAATCACTAAACATACATAACCGAAAATGCTGTTCACCGAAGCAACACTTTCAGTTATGTATGCTGTTTGTGCTGGTCGCACTACAGTGTGGTTAAGGGAGAGTTCCCTTTTCCCCAATGTAGTGTGACCTTGGAGTGAGAATATAAAAATGGGGGGGGGGGGTGCAGGGGGACTTGTCCCCCTGCATAAAAGAAGATTTATTGTTTTTTGTTTTTTTTTCGATCGGACTTTAACGAAAGAGCTTTTTCGGTGAAAGCGCATTCGTTAAAGTGTGTTTGGTTATTGTGGATTCGGACTATTGAACTTTCGTTCAATAGTCCTAGATCCATATATATATATATATATATATATATATATATATATATATATATATATATATATATATACACACATATACATATATGTTGGCCAGTATACAAAAATCTTATACTAGTCAAGGGTATGCGGTATGTCGCATGTAGTCTGCAGTCGGACATAGCTCATAAAAGTGACATACGCACGTACCATCCCCAGAACTTTTCTGCCACCAGTCAGAATGCCATTCCGACTGCCATTCTGCTCATTTCAGTGATTCCGACTACAGGCTTTTTCAGATAAGTGCCCCGCTGGGGAACATTTTCACTTTACTATTGCTTTGGTTATGTCATCCAAGAAGGGCAAGTGCCAGTGTGGAAGACAAATTCCACATAAGGACAGTCATCTACAGTGTCTCTGTAGCATTTGCCAGGCCTTTGTACCCAAGACCCTTAGAAGCAGGCTCTCTTCTCTTGCTATCTAAAACACTATTCATTGAAATAAATAAATATATATATATATATATATATATATATATATATATATATATATATATATCTGCAGGCAGAGTTAATAAGAGCAGTCAGAAAAGTGAACACTCGTTTTTTTCTTATTTTTCAACCTGTCGACTGCTTTCTGTGTAAGACTGCATTATACCAGGTTCAAGGAATTTGCCCTTACCCCTCTGTTGTGCTATTTTGGAGTTGGTATATATAGTTAGTAGGGGTGTGGGGGGCTTCCCTCTCTGCCAAAATATTATTTTTTTTTTTTTACACTATTCAATCATTTTAGATTCGCTCTAAAATGATCAATCCTTTTTGTTTGCTCTTTGAAGTGTTCAATATTTATATATACATATATACACATAGCTTATGTGACACTTACTTGTTATGATGTGGCACCCTGTTTATTTTTGGCACTGTAGTGGTACATTACTTCTGTCCAGAATGACACTGCCATTGTCACTCTTCTTACTACATGCACACAGCATAACGTAACATGCATGACTTCTTTTGTTAATATTAACAAGCAAAAGCACACACTGATTTTCTGACATTGGAAGGAAATTTCCAGCGTTTTCTCCATAGGCAAGCAGGCGACTTTCACACTCTTTCTCCCCCCCCCCCCTCCCTCTCTAGCTATTATTTGAAGGTCTGCCTTATTCTAGCAAAAGGTATACCATCTGCATTTCTGGATGATTCTCTACCAAATATGTACTGTGTCATTTATTAAATATAGAAGAAAACTTAGTAAAACACATTGTGCATTTATGTCTTTTGTGTAACACAAGGTACAGCATCAGGGTTTAATAACTCACATGCTACTAAAATTGCTTAATATCTGCATGCTTTGCCCTGACTTTAGCCTCTATTAAGATAATTTCCTAGAATAGGTCTAGCTAGCTCTGGCAAAAGATGCAAGATACATAAATGTTAAATAACACATTCAGAAGGTTATAAGCGTGAGCTTTTTTTCAGAAATAATATGCTTCTCCTTGCCTGAAGGGGAAAATGAATGGAAACTTGGAATTATTCCTCAAAACTAGTTCCATTATTTCTGAAGATTTACTTTCAAGCCCAACTGACAGACTTGTGCCAATTGAGCCTGCATTTAAGTCGTTTTGTCAGCATAGACCTGACGCCATACGTCTCAACTTTTCGATTTACATTTCTGAACAAAGGCAAAGGTCCAACATGAGCAGTAATCTGTAAATATTACATTAATTCAGTTAGAAAATTAATAAAAAAACATATTTCGCTTCAACATCCATTTCCTGAAGAATAAGAATTGTGAAAGTCTAATGATGACATTACTCACTGACTGTAATCCTCAGTGATTTATCAAAACATCCAAATCCAAAAATATGAGACAAAAGCAGAGATGTTCTGCAAAATCAGGAACAGATGAGGGGTATACCAAACTCCCATCTGCATCTGATGTAAAACATCTTCTTTATGAACTTAGAAACTGTTTGAGTAGCTCTATTAATAATAGGGGACTGAAATTATATTGTTTGCACACTCAAATTCTTTTAGCAAGCTAACCCAGGAAACTAACTCACTGTGAAATTAACCAGTTAAAATATGTAACTAAAAATATATATGAAATGTGGTATCTGTCTTGGATTTACATATTTCTCTACTTTGTGTAATCTATAGTAGAGCAAAGAAATTATGTATTCTCAATAGATACTGTACAATTTTTATGAGCATTAAAATACTGCCAAGATGCCTAAAGCTATGCCTAAGGCTCAGAACTTCAATAAAATGAATGCAAAAACCCTAACGTTAAAAACTGT
Source organism: Protopterus annectens (assembly GCF_019279795.1). NCBI lineage: Eukaryota > Metazoa > Chordata > Ceratodontiformes > Protopteridae > Protopterus > Protopterus annectens. The sequence goes on along the minus strand of NC_056746.1, from coordinate 435,181,628 downwards.
CTGCAAAGCAGAATGAATAGTGATGGAACACTGCAGCCAATGATCTGAAATGATAAGTAGCACATTAAAAAAGTGCTTAGAGACGTCTGTAAGGTTACATTAAAGAATGGATAAAAATCAAGGGTTTGTGGGCTTGGATGTCTTGGCAAAACTACCTGAAGCTATGGCACAGGTAACGGGTGTGGGTATCTTTCTCTCTTTCTCTCTCTCTCTATATAAATATATATATATATATATTTATATATGTGTTTGTGCGTGTGTGTGTGTGTGTGTGTGTGTGTGTGTGTGTGTGTGTGTGTGTGTGTGTGTGTGTGTGTGTGTGTGTGTGTATCTAGAGATAGATTTCTAGATAATTATGTCTATATCTATAAATATTTTCCACATTTTCTATTTGTGGTCAAGGTTTTGTGTCACTTGTCACCATCTCTCCCTCTTCAATGCCATCTCTGACTATTGAATGTCACTTGTCTACTTTCTTCAACACTCATGTCTGACTGCCACAGTTAGGCATGACCATCAAAGAAGGTGGGCCAGTGGCATATATATATATACATATAAAATCTTTAGCTAGTAAAGTAAGACAAAATATGCCTATAGCATTGTCACTAAACTTAAACATAAACAGCACAAGAAGTTTAATTTCAACCCATGCCTCTGAATAGTACCTAAAAACAGCAGCACTGTAAAATAGAATGTAAAAGGCAACCATTCCAAAATAACAGACTAAATGCTACTATACAGGTGAGATCATATAATAAGATAACCAAATGAAATAACATTTAAGCAAGATGAAATGCATACAAAACAATTTTGAATTAAAATATTAAGGAAATAGGTAAGGCCAATAGAAAATATGAGAACTCACTAGTATAATAAGTAATATTTTTGCCAGCATTATCAAATAGAGAGAGAGATATGTGTGTGTGTGTGTGTGTGTGTGTGTGTGTGTGTGTGTGTGTGTGTGTGTGTGTGTGTGTGTGTGTGTGTTCCATTTACTTGCAAATCTAGCAGCAATATTCACAATATACTTATTCAAATTCATACATACCTGGCTACATGATGTAGGATGATAACTCCTGACTATGACATAGATGACCTGATGCTCAGATGTTGGAAAATATGGGCTGGGGAGGATGGATATTAACATCTGGCACCAGCTTGGAAGATGGTCTAGCTAGCTAAGGGGTGTACACCTACAGTAATGTAGATGTACAGCCATACCTCTATAGGGATGTGTGACTCCTTTTGCCCCGAGAGGAGCTACATTGGTGGAACTGGCATATGTAGCAACATGCATGTACCACTTTTGTGTAGTGCTGACACAAGTCAGAGCCACCTATTGGGGGGGGGGGGGGGTTGGTATGGGAGAGTATTTTGCATGACTGGCAGACCAGTCTGCTCCCTTGTATCTATCCCCATTGAGGGGTACAGATAGGATGATTAGGGTTTTGCCAGATAAAGAAATTAATAAGCCATAGGATTCTTCTCCTCTTTTCCAGTGTTTCTTTGTTTTTTGCCAAAATGTTTGGTATATCTTAAACTTTTGGCATTAAACTCCCAAGCCCACATTATTTTACCCACTCACAATTGATTTTCCATCTTTCAACCAATATTCGACAATGTACTTTATGTATTTATTTATTGTATTTATTTTATTTATTTCATTTTATTTGTTTACTGGAGCAGAACCTTGATCAAACAGTGACCAATTACAGGCTCAGCATGGGTAACAAATATATTTGATATAGTTCTCACGCTGTTCATTCTGTGGTGTACATTTGACAGAGTGAATGATATCTTTATCTGCGATCTATCTATCTATATACACCTATACACATGCATATACATATACACATACAGACACACCATGTGTGTGGAGGCATAGGTACTCACTCACTTACACAAACACAGAAATACCTGCATTCACCTACATTTGTTGTCTTGAGCCCTTGAAAAACAGAGATGAAGCTCAGTTACTGCAGTATAAGGAATGGTGACCTGAATCAACTAGAAAATATCAGTAAGAACTGATGAAATGAATTTATTAAAACTCACTTCACTTCCTTGAGAAATGGTTACCTGAGTATTTGTATCAGTCTCTGGACCAGTGAGCTGTCATGTTAAATTAATGACTACAGGATGAAACAGAGGAGCAATTAAGCATGAAACATAAGCCTCTGCTGTGCTTAGACATGAAACCCAAGTGTCTGCCATCCTGAACAATGCAAATTAATGAGTGCAGTTGTGATGAGTTCGCTCCTGAGCCTGGGATAGTCAGGTGAAAACAGTAAGATGGAAGTGCATGCAGTAACAGCTAGCTGGATGTCGTTCTCTTTCAGTTAGTCGGGACGCAGTGCAGAATTCCATGACTGATCCCATGAGTATTCAAGTGAACTGTCATTGTTGGCAGTCAAGAATGAAGTGGACATGCAGGCCAAAACTGAGAGGACAGGCATTATGTAAGATGAAGAAACAGTAGAAAGACTCATATCACGGTCTAAAAGTATGGTCTTTGACTGCCTTCCTACAACATCACATGCTAGGGGAAAAATAGAGAGCTCCCGTACGTACTACTAGTTATATAGGAAAATCCCCTCCCAAAAAAGGGAAGTAACTCATATAAGTGAAGGGGTCTGATTTTTATATACACAAATATCAACTGGAAACTGAAACTGCATTTTGGAAGCGGGAAAAGTTTAAACAGCCCTGCTGGGTAAAACAAGTCCTGTCTTAAGTTAACATGTGACTACTTGCTTTGTTATTGCACCAGTTTTCATGAATGCAACATTGTAAGTTTACACATATTTTAAAACACCTTGTGTAATGTTTCTCTGTCTTCACTGCTGTTGCTGCATTCCCATTAACACAGTGAATAAAGTAAAGAAATGTATCAACAGTGAGTTTCATAATTAATAGTATATTGCAGACTAGTCCATTTTTTAGCACTTGTGAATTTAAATGTACCGACTCTTTTCCAAGTTCACTTTGATCTTTTGGCATACTATTTTCCAAGTACACTTTGATTTTTTAACATACCACACAGAAACTAGATATCCAGGTAGTTAAAAGTCATTGTTTGCATATATAAATAGGAGAAACACATGAATATTTATAATAATGCAGTGACGGTGGTTCTTTCCCTTGAAATCTATAACTAATGAAGCAGAAGTAATATCAAATCTGCAATGCACTCGCACGCTAAATTCCTGGAGATGTCAAACACTGGCAGCGGTGCATCCAGTTTAAAATTCATGTACAGAACATGATTAGGTAAGTTACTTTTCCAAAGTTTCCTTCCTTGATAATAAAACAGCCAACTTTAAAGCTGTAATAAAGTTAGTGTAATTCTTACACCAAGCTTGACAAGGGGGATATGTCTGCTTCGAGTTCAGAGATGATAAGTTTTTTTTTCAAATATAATTGCATTTCCAGAAATGATAAGTTTTTGAAGACCACATTGTTAAGCAAAGCTCATATACAAATGGGCACGTAATCTCCATTACCCTCTCCTGCACTACCTACTTCCCTGCCCATACTTACTGCTTCAGGTAGTAAGTGGGCAGCTTAGTGCAATGTCTGGCTAACCATGCGGAAGACTTTGGATACAGGTGCTCTGTTAACTCCCCCCTTTTAGCTCCTCAAAGCTGACTAATGACTGCCACCAGCTCCTTTCTTATTCACCAGGTTTACTGAACCCACCTTACCCTCCTCTTGTTTCGACCCAACCTACGTCCCGAGCAGGTGAGGAGATTGAGGACACTGGAGCAGCATCATACTGCTGCCTGGGACAATGCCAGAGTTGGGGATTGAAGTAATGGTTAAGACGTTTACCTCACAAACACCAGGTACAGGGTTTGATTCTCACCTTTGGTCACTGTCTGGTTATTGGCTAGACGTATAATAGTCTGTAGACTGATTGTCTAGTATGAACCTGTGAACCTACCATCCTGCGACATCCTTGTGAGCTCTCTGTAATGATTGCATTTAGGTGGTGCATGTACACTTCTGCCCACGTTCAATCTCCTGACCAAATGGCACATTGATAGTGGCATACAGCAAGCCAGCATCTTCATGTATTGCAGGAAGTCAAACTGCCCTCTCCCCAGGATGTGAGCTTGTCTCACCCTCTTACTCGCATTCTCTCCACCCAATTCCTTCTAGCACATGTGTGTATAATTGAGCAAAGGTAGTCTGGGGCTTTAGCTCTCTGAGTCAGGTGGCCAGGTTTGGTCTACTAATGCCCCTTAGAGTGTCTAAACAAAGACTATGATTCAAGAACATGTCTAGAACTGACACATTTTACGTACTACATACTTGAGGTAGCACTCAAAGTCATGCTACCAGTACAATGGCTCGATGTCTGCCATTTACCTCCATCATTCCCACTACTTACTGCAAGTGTCATGCTTTTACACAATGTGCACCTCTCTACTAACCTGGCAATGTATTAGCTAGCTGCAGAAATAATAATGTGCATTAATTGCTCAGCTGGGGTGGGCAGATTTTTGCATAACTGAATGATTTGGGGTTGCAAGCCAGCAGGAATGCCCAAATACTGTTAACATTAAAGAGCTACCAGCTTGAACATCATCTGCTCAACATTCCCTCCTGTGCAATCAAAATTATCTCCCAGTCCTACCTCCAGCATGATATTGCTTGATGGAAATGGGAAGTGGGCATTTTCAGTACTATCCCTCTCCCTCAGATTGGGTCATCTTGAGTGGATGGGAGGGGAAGTGGACAACAACTTTTGTGAGGTGGAAAAAAAACGGGCTTGCTTGCACCATCACATATGTTGTCTTGCACCAGAACTTTTTTTTATTTGGGCCATACTTTTTCTGATATGCTGGGATGTTATCACTGGAGATATGCAGTGGTGCTACGAGAGAGCCACCCCCATATATGTCTCTCATGTAGCTTATCCCCCATAATGCAGCTTTGCAGATTACACTACAGGAGCTCCACATGACCTAAGCATGTGCATGCCTCTCCATGCTGAAAGATGATAAGCAGGTAAGGCTTTGTTATTACTTTCTCCTCCTTGTCAGCTTTAGAAGGTGCCTGAACCACTAATCAAACTCAGTTACCTTGGTTAAAGTCAGGGCTTTATCTCTGCCCTGATGCCAGTGGAACAAGTTGACTTTAGTTTTCAAAAAAAAAAAAAAAAAATCAGCATTATGCAAGCAGTTCTTGTGAGGATATTGAACCTTTAAATGCATAATCAGAGTAAAGGCCCTTTCTGGCACTTACTCTGCAGTTTGTCATTGATCCTTATGCCTTCATTTCTGTGGAGCATTCACTTTCTTTTATGTTAAACATTCCTGCTACATGTGTCCTAGCAGATAAAAAATTTTACTTTTTTTTATCAAAAGCAATCTGGATGAGTATGTGGCAAATTTTAGGACATTTCACTGGAGGGCATAGGGTGCTTATGTGTTTGATAATCCTTTGACAGAAGCATAGATTCCCACCAAGGGACATTGACTGCCTTCAAGAAAAATATTCTTGCAATTCTAAATCTATTACTTGGTGGTCACAATTTACATACATACAAATTCCTTGTAGCAGAAGAAGGTATTTTATCTAGCAACTTTTTACAAAGTTTGCAGCTTGTGCCCTGTAGCTGTCTTTCTTTTATGACTGATGAAGGGTGGTTAACCCAAAAGCTTTGCATTAAATTTTGGCGTGATTTATTTGTATTTGGATCTACTTTGCGCAGTACAACCTGTGTTTTTTTGACTATTGGAGTTTGGTTAGTACTGCGTACATCAAGGTTAAGGGAGAGTTTCAGCCAGTTTCTTTTATGACTGCCATGTCTGAGGGCTCAGATGTAGTACAAATCATAACATTTCACTGTATTTATATTTGGTTTATCATGCAAACCCATGCACACTGACAATAGTGCCACTGAAGTTACTGGATTTTTTTAGCACTGCATTAAATACCAGATCAGAACACATACTTATAACCAGAGAAACTCAGGGGCAATAAAAACATTAACTTCAAAAAAGTCAGTATCAATTTACCACTAACATCAGAATTCTACTTTCAAACAACACAGGTGCAAGAATGGGAAAAAAGGTTGTGAATGGATGGATGGATGGATGGATGGATAGATGGATGGATGGATGGATGGATGGAAGGATTCTAGATTTTCAAGAACCAGGGATTGAATGCTGTATAATTGTTTTTTTTTTTTTTAATAATTCATAAACCAAGCTTCCAGGAATTCAGTTACTGATTCACCCTTGAGAAATTATCATCTTTTGCTTGAGCAGTTATGAGACTCTTAAATAATTCAGTAGGTAAAACAGGCTCACAGAGCTATTGGAAAATTCTTCTATTATAGAAACCATGATGGGTGCTTGAGCACTAGATCTCTTGTCAGGAAACTCTCAGTCATGAGATAACTTGCTAGGTGTATTTCCAAGTCATGATTTTAATGTATAACCTAAAGTTGAACATTAATTCTTTTGAGAGGTGAAAGGCTAACAGAATGGAACACTAGGCAATACTTTTCAACATCAGAGTGCCCTCACATCCATCTCTACGTGGCCCATATCCTTTTAAATACATTAGCAAAACTGAGCCTTACCACCTATCTTGGTAGCTTGTTCCATATGGTAGCTACTCTTTTTGTGAAATGAAACTTATTTAAGTTCATCCTTAAATGTTAACTCTCTATTTGTAATCTGTACCCCTTCCCACATAAATTCTTTATCTTACTGTCCAGTCTTATGCAACTGCCATCATGATGTTTTGAATAATGGTCTTAGCCTCACCATCTCTCATGTCTCTAGAAGGAATTCATTTTCACTCTGTCTTTTGTCACTATCAGTCCATTCACCATGTCTGATTTCCCTCTCCGCACCTTTTTCAGCTTTTCAGTACCCTTTTGATATTAGGTCTGCAGAATAACATGCAGGATTCCAGCTGTAGTTATATGAAGGCAGGAAAGAGTGGAAAAATTACAGCCATTTCCCTGGAGTCTATTTCTATTAGTAGATATTACAAAACCCTGAAAGGTTTGATTCCTATATTTTATTTTTTTCCTAGTGATCCACCAGTGGTCACTGGACCAAGATCTTTCTCTTGATCCATCTTTTCTGCAAATTATATTTCATCTTTGGATTAGTGTATCTGCACTACAAATTAATTCTCAGCTAAGCACATATTCTCTTAGGGCCTTTTTCTGAGGTTATACTTCCATCAGCTACTGTGATTCAAATCATAGTAGCATCCATTAAATGTTTGATCCTGGTTTGATGACTGAAACCAAGTCTGAAACAAATGCCTTGAACAGAATAATCACTGGAGTTACACCATGGAATATAACTAGCCACTCTCCATCCCCCTAAAAGAGTTCCCTTTGTGCCACCTTCTGCATTGCCCATCCAAACCATTCTCCTGCTCATCACACCTTCTCCCTCTTATCTCTATTCACCCAACTTAGACACTAATCTCCTGTGCTGCCCTGATTCAAAGAGTTAGCTAAAATCAATTTAAGTGCCACATTTTATTTACACCAGGATTAAGAATCTTATTTTGACTCTAGAAAATGCACGTTCCTTTCCTAAATCTAAAAAGATCAGAACACTTTAGGAAGAAATGGTCTGGAGACATATATTCCTAAAAAGGGATAAGCATAAAGATCTGTATAAAAGATTCTTCTAACAAAAAAGACTAATGAAAATGGAACAGCAATACAATACAATAATGCATTTATTCAAATAAAGTATACTTTTTGTTTATCCATTAATAAGGATATAGCAACTTCACATAAGACTTTGACAGATTCTAAAAGAGTTACTCAGCATAAGTCTGCCCTGATTCCAAAAGACTTGTTCTCAGTGTAAGTGGCTTGCATTGGTGTAAGGCCTATCTATCAACAGGCTTACATCAGGGTCCAGAATAAAAAAAAAATACTCTCAATGTAAGTGGCCACTTACATTAAGAGCAAGTCTTTTGGAATCAGGCCCTTTGTCTTTCTAGAATTCACTGTAACATTATTATTCACTTTTGTTGAAGATTTAAATGCGGGTCTTAAAAATGAATAATATTTGTTTAATTGGACAGCTTAAATACAATGCAGCTTTTCAAACTACATCCTTTATCTTTTAGAACAAGGACTATCTATCTCTCTGTATAGATAGGGTGAGAGGTTGGCATAATGGTTAAGGTGTTTACCTTACAGACACAAAGTACAGCATTTGATTCTCACATGGGTTAATTGGCTAGGCTTAAAATGGCCCACAAGGACAGTTAGCCTACTACTAACCTATATATGGGATCCATCAATATGTTTGAAGTTTCACTACTTCGAACCCACTTCACTGAGTCCACTTGTTCACAGTAATAAAACTTCGAACATTGACTTCGGCAGTCACACTACGGTGCAAAATGGGAATATTCCCTTTTCCCCGCTGTAGTGCGATCTCGGAGTTGGTATATTTAAGTAGAGGGGTGTGCAGGGGTGCTTGCCCCCCTACAAAAACACATTTTAGTGTTTTTTTTTTTTTTTGGGGTAGCCTGAGGAACTAGACTTCAGCAAAAGTGCACTGTTGTTTAAGTGGACTTTCTCTGAAGTGTAGGGTCTACTGCTCTATTTCGAAGAAGTGTATTTTCGATTTAAAGCAGTAGACCCATATATATATATATATATATATATATATATATATATATATATATGTTTCCCCTTCATATGATCAAATTTCTCTAAACTCGAAAGTCATAAACTCGAAACCAGAATCTCAAATTTAGAGAAACTCGAACATATGAAAGGGACAAAAAAAAAAATTAACACCATTCAAATGTTTTCACAGGGGGGCTTCACCCCTCTGCACCCCCACACTCCCCTACTTAAATATACCTACTCCGAGATCGCACTATAGTGAAGGAAAGGGAAATCTCCCATTCTGCTTTATACACGTAAGCGCAAAACTGAAGATTTTCCATTCCTCCACTATAGTGCGGTCACAGAACATTCACATTTAAACTGCTAGGGTACAGGGGGACCTGGCCCCCTGCAATAAAGTAAGTTAACTTTTTATTTTTTTAAACCTCAGGCTCCCATTCACAATTTCAAGTGAATGGAAGTTCGAGATTCTGGTCACGAGATTATGAATTTCAAGGATTATGAATTTCAAGCTTCCATCCATTCCATCTTGAGAAGGGGAACCATATATTTATATATATATATATATATATATATATATATATATATATATATATATATATATATATATATATATATCACATATTATTTTGTATGTTCTGCCATATGTAAGTATTATTCCGTGTTTTTACATATTTTATTTACATACATAAAATTTAATCCACAGTTATATGTCAATTGATGTGTAAAACATATTAAGTTAACATTTTAGCATATTCAGCCATATAGTAATATACTGTTTTATGGTGATTTACATTTTTTTCCTTCAAAAATGCAGTACTACTGTCATAATACTTTTGCTTTAATAGTCTTTCTTTGCAGTTTTTGCAATTTTCTGTTCAAATATTTTTTTCTTAGACTAAGGTTTAGCTCCCTCACTTATTTAAGCAATAAAAGTCAGTTGAAATATTTTAAAAGTATGAAATTAAGAAAAAAGTTGTGGAATCACTCTCTGTCATTTCATTTCACAATAGGAGAGACATTCTAGGTCAAGCTTCCTGTTTGGTGGACAGTCGAGCACATAAAGAAAATAAAGTCTACACGTTCATTTTTGACTGTGTGCACATCATGGCATGATGTGCACATCACCTTGAATATTTTTAGATTCAGTAAACTCTGCTTAAAGGCATGCACTCATGTGCATAGGTTCATAGATTAGCACTAAGCTAACTGCCCTTGTGAACTATTTTAAGCCTAGCTAATTATCCCTTGTGAGACTCAAACCCTGCACTCTGTGTTTGCAAGGCAAGCACCTTAACCATTAGGCCACCCTCCCAACCCTGCATACATGGCAATTTCCGTGGCATGCAAATTACACCATAAGTAGCTGAAATATATGCTAATGAAGCAAACCAACATGATGAAGCAATTCAACAAGCTGTAAAACAACAGGTAGACTGCTCATGTTTCTCATGTATTAGAAAGTTTTCCGAATACAGAAATGAAAGAAGTGTACATGGAAATAAGAGCCAGTAAAAGTCACTAGATTTTTACAGAACTGACTGTAACATGTAACCCCACACACATCATGACATTATTAGACATGGCGGATGCTAGAAAATTAGATTATCAATAGCAACAATTGCTTTTTAAGTGCCATGACATAAATGCAGCTTTTCTCCCCCACTCACAAATGATGAATATACTTATAACTAATGTAGACAGCTAAAAGTATAAACCTCAAGAAACAGACTATTCATACTGTCATGTAAGCACATGCAGTATGTACCTGATGCAGTACAGTCAAATGTTTTCAAAACCTGTATTCACCTGTGCAGATATATAGTGAACAAATGCCCTCCTGTGTGTGTACAACACTGGACTCCCCTTCAGTTTCCCTGCCAGGGTTGTCAGTATGCTGAAGATGTAAATGGGGTCAAAACTCATTAGAATTGTTGAATCCCAAAATACTGCAGCCATGTAGGGATGTTCACTTCATGTAGGCACTTCCACGGTGTTCATATTCAATGGATGGCAACAGTGAATAATGACATTGGGGGGTATCAGGTTACAATTACAGAGGTTTACATGTAGGTCTGTGAAGTGTTAAAGTGTATGTAAGCCGTTCACAGTTCACAATTTCTGTTTCATCCTCTTTATTGTTTGTTAAAATGTGTCATCTCTGTCTGTTTTAAGTATTTTTTTTCTTTTAATTTGTGCCATTGCTTGCATGATGCAGCGCTTACTGCAACCATGGGAAATGGAGGAATGAATGACAGTTTTCTCTGTGCTTGTCACATACCTCTCTGGACTATATGAAGAGAGACATGACTGAGCTCTTGGACTGTGTGTCTCAGGCAGGTATGTCCCTAGCCTTAAGCAGCATTTTACCTTCACCTAGGATGATGCCTCAATACAAACAGAAAATGATTGACTTCAATAATTGGCTTAGTTTCTGGTGTAATTCTAAAGGGATCCAGTATCTGTCAGCCTGGGGTGACATGATTGACAGACGATGCTTGGCCACAGATGGTCTTCATCTGTCACCCCTGGGATTTTGGCTACTGGATGAAACTCTTGCCAACCCCATAGTGCCTTTTTTTAGGTAGTGTCTCAAGGACAAAACTCCTGGCATAAAAAGTTCATCTAAAAACAACCTCAAGGTTATGCTGTTAAACATTTGGAGTTTTAACATGAAACTGCACTCACTGGAAGCAGTTCTTACCTTGGAAGACGCAGACATTTGTGCAGTCATGGAGACCTGGTTCAAGGTTTTGGACAGCACCCCAGCCATGCCAGGTTACTCCTCCTTCCACACATTCAGACCACAAACTGAAGGTGTGAAAACTAAAGGAGGTGGTGTATCAATATTCATTAAAGATAAATACACCTCCAGATTGGTTAAACAGTATGACTCCCCGGAAATATCAGGTGCAATTAACTGTTGGTAGGGCACCTATTCAAGTCACTGCCAGCTACAGGACCTCCTCCATGAATTAGGACACCCACTCTGTCTATTTGGATCTACTTGAGTCTGTCAAGATACATTCAAACACCATGGTTTTGTGTGACTATAGCTACCTGTCCATTGAATGGATAAATTAGTCATGCTCAAACTCACTTGCCCAAAGATTCCTCAACTTCATTAACTCCAGTGTCATGGACTAGCTCATTGACAACCCCACAAGGAATGCCAACATCCTGGATCTGGTCCTTACCAATATGGGGGACCGCTGTAGGACCCCCACTGTGAAGTCTTCGCTAGTGAGATCTGACCACAAATCAGTCACATTTGAAGTAACTATCACACCTGCCTCCCACAGCAGCAACTAAACTAAAATACTTCTCCAAAGCAGATTATAACCTCTTACAGGTGGAATAAATAGCTTTACTGCACCTCCCCTCTCAGATGGAACTGGCAATTATGCCGAGTTCTACACCAGTTCTTTATACAAACATCTGTATAACTGCATTGACTCGGCCATACCTGATAGGACGAAAATAAGTTCCTCAAGGAAGAGCAAACCTGCCTGGTGGCCAACTGCTATTAACAGGCTTTAAAATATGAGGAAGAAATTGCTATCTAAGAGTAAGAGGGAGCAAGCCCTAAACCAGAAATACTCCCTCCCCAGCTTAAACAAGTGAATAAGACTTCTTGTGAAGTCCTCCAAAGCAAACCCTGAATCCAGATTAGCTTCCTCAACTGAAGACAACCATAAGGCATTCTTTAGTTACATTGGTAACCTTAAAGTAAAGGCCCAGATATGTGCAAAACTGGTAGTTAATGATACCACATATACTTAGCCTGTGGACATAGCTAACCTGTTGACTTACAAGTTCTGTGAAAACTTTACTGCAATTTCCCCACTACACGTACCTCATGACATCCTTACCATCTGTTTCTTACCTTGTATCTCTAAAGAGCAAGTCATAAATGCCCTCTCTAAGGCCAAAAACACAACATCTATGGGACCTGATGACATCCCAGACTGTCATGCATGGGCTCCAACAAGAATTAGTAACACCATTGGGTATTCTTTTCAATCATAGTCTGAGCACCAGCTTCATCCCAGCTGAATGGAAAACTGCCACCATTATTCTCTTGCACATAGATGGTGCTTCCACTGACCAAGGACCTATAGACTTATTAGCCTGACTAGCCTTACCTGCAAGGCCATGGAACAAATCATCATGGACCTTATCAACAAAGATATAGGTAATCTCCAAACACTTTTGACCCTACTCTGTTTGGATTTGTCAAAAGGAGATCATGACTGTTAAACCTGGTAGACTTCTTTGAGACAGCCACCAAGGTCCTGGACAAGGGGAAGTCTGTGCATACAGCCTACCTAGGCATTTGACACTATCCTCTACTCACTCATCATTGACAAACTCACCAGCTAGGCATCAACCCTTCTATCACTAGATGGGTCATTAACTGACTCACTGACACCACCCATATAGTCAAAATAGGAGAATCCACCTCCAACAGCAGACCTGGTAAGTGACATTGACAGATTTGTCTCCCAGAGGTTACCACACCTTTGGAACAGACTCCCAGTTCATGTCAAACAGAGCACCTCATTGGCCCTCTTCAAATGCTATCTGGACGATTGGATGGGTAACCATAAATTCACCCGGGGGGGGTTCCACCTGTGTCCCTCTTGGACAGGGGCAATAGGTGCTGATCATGGAAATAAGGGTAGAACTTGGCTAGGCTTGAAAGGGCCCTAGGGCCATTAGCCTAGTAACTTCCTCTGATGGTATGATCCTATTAACTATTCCTGTGGCACCATGTGTATGTGTAGGGCTAGCGTATAGATGGTACTGGGTTCTAGTACAGGGCCTGTAACCTTTCCTTTACATGTGTGTGCGATATCATAGGAACAAAGATAAGTAATAACAAGATTACCTGTGTTTATTTTAAGTGTCGGTGCGCATCACACACTAATGACCACCAACGGAGTTGATATACTCAGTAAAGCAACAGATGTTTTTCATAGGTGCTAATTACAGCATAAGCAGGTGATTTTCAGTACAGTGAAGCTATTTAACAAGCTAAAAAGCATACATGTAACCTATATTCTGCTTTTTTCCTGAATACTTCCAATTCTATGGGAGCAGAGACAAGGAGAGTCTAGGCCAGAAATAAAATTGTGTCAACTGCTGCATTGTCCTGAACCTGGAATGTAGTCTTTAATAATATTATGGCATATCCTTGTATTTCTTAACTTGATGCATTAGTGGTGGATTTGTACAGAAAATACTTTACCATGTGAGAGCAGACATTTATTTTACTAATATGTGTTCATTACTAAGTTTTTTCTTTTATTCTTCTCGTTTTTAATTGCACTTTTTGTGTGATTTGCCATATAGCGCAAACAGTGGAAGCAGGGAATAAATAAATTTCAGGTTTGCCAGTGTTTATCTGGTTTGCACGAAGTGTGGTGGACCATCTAGTAAAACAGACATCCCAAAATAGAAACAGGATACATCCAATGAATGCCTTTGGCCATTGTAAAAACCCAACCTGAAGTACAGATGGTACTGGGTTCTAGTACAGAGTGTGAAACCTTTGTTTTACTGCTGTGACATTGCAGTTTACAGCAATGAAGTGCAGCATAGATAACTGTTTTCTCAACATTTTTGTGCCAACAGATGTAAGTATAGAACTGCCATGCATAAGGTCCTGGTTTGAATGCAGCATATTCTATACAGTATTTCTTTTACTGATGGAGTGATCTATGTATTATCATGTTTATCATCAAATGTATGACTGCGGGTATACTGTGTAGTATAGTCCTGTAAATATATTCTTGCTATCTGGACCAGCATGCCTTTAAATTTTGTGAAAAACACATGCACAACTCCCTATACATTTAATTACTTGCCACTGTTGCATTCTGCTTGTCAGATATTTGCAATGCGGCTCACATTTGTGCACCACTTGCCTATGTGCAAATGTGTATAACTCGCATGGGTGTATACTTTGTTAACCATTGCACAAATCCACTGCTCACTGTACTATGGACCTGTATATATATATATGATGCTGTCTTATTGGTATTTATTGTTCATTTCCTTTGTATGACATAAAACTACATGTGGAAACATTGCAAACTAAGGGCATGGTCTAACTATACATCATATATTTACAATGCTTCCACGTGTTGCCCCCTTTCCACCAAGGAGTGCAACCCTGGGGTGTCAGTATTTGCTTCTACACATATATCAACCACACTACAAAGTGTAATATACGATGTTGTGTGCTCCGTCATGGACAGGTGCAGTTGGTGGTGCTCTCAACCTTGCTTTGCTAAACTCAAACATCCAACTGTGCTCAATAAGGGTATTTGTGTTTTTATACAGCTGGTCTTCTACATACACTAGTGCTGTTAGGCTACTGGCATCATATGAACCTATGAATCTATGTGCCTATGCAGGCTTCCCAACCTGTTGTCCTTCATAAGACACTTTGGCACTTGTGGAAAGTACTGAGTTCTATAGTCTGTGTACTTAGGTAGGGGTTCTGTTCTCCATGCAGTCAACTGTATGTGTGCATCTAGCCAGTAGAGCAAGTGTGTATCCTGCAGTTATCACCCCAGTCCCATAAATTGGCAGTATTTTGATACTTGCAACTACCTATAGATTCATTCCAAGCAGGCCTCCCAACTTCTTCTCTCCCACATGGTCTGCTGATGTCATCCACTATAAGTTGACCTGCAGCCATGCAAAAGTCAGACTTGTGCCATGGTGCTTGTGTAAAGTACTGTGTTCTGTAGTTTGGTCACTGAGGTATGGATTCTGTTCTTACTTCCCTCAACTTGGTGTGTGGGTCTCTAGTCAGCAGAGTAGATATGCTATCTTATAGTCTCTTCTCCAATAGCATAGCTTGCCAGTATTTTGATAACTGCACAAGCATACACATCCATTTAATGCAGCCTTCACAACCTCTTGTCTCCCACATGGCCTTCTGACCTACAGCCATATAAAAGTCAGACTTGCACTGTGGTTCTTAAATAACATACTCTGTTCTGTAGTCTGTCTACTTAGATATGTAGGGGTTCTGTTCTCACTGCAGCTAAATTGGTGTGTGTGTGTGTTTCTGTAATCAGCAGAGTAGATGTGCTATCCTACAGTTACTTCTCCACTGGCATGTCTTGCCAGTATTTTGATACTTGCAGAAGTCTACACATCCATTTCATGCAGCTCTCAGAACCACTTGTCTCACACATGGCCTGCTGATCTCATCCACTATACGTTGACCTACAGCCATGTGCAGTCCAGACTTGTGGTGTAATGTGTGTGTAACATACTGGGTTTTGTAGTCTGTGTACTTAAATATGTAGAGGTTCTATTCTCACTGCAGTCAACTTGGTGTGTATGTGTGCATGTGTGTGTGTCTGTAGGGGTCCTCCATGTGAAAGTGGTATGTGAGAATCTATATGAACACAGCCAAGCTCAGTGCTAGCTCTGCATCTTGGTATGTTAGTCCGGTGTGGGCCATGCATGGCAAAGTTGGCAGTTCATCGTGGTTACCCCCGACCATGAGAACTGGCTCTGCCAAGAGTTAAACTAGCACCTCCACTCCCAAGGTCAGATGCAGTGCTGCTACCTGAACATGACTGATGTCTGCTGGATGTGCTCCCTTCAAGGAAATGCCTAGGACCATGACCCTATGCTGCTATCTCTGGGTGTGGACAGCACACTCACTGTTGGGACAGTGGAAGTACTGACAATATGGGAGCGTGATCGGGCATGGCCACATTGGCTATCAGCAGATGTTGTGGTTGACCTACACCCACAAGAATGCCTTTTCTCTCCCAACAGATGTTCCATCACAGACACTGTTCATTCCATGACAGGCACTCCTTGTTCCATCACAGACATTCCTTGTTATAAGGTGTCATTCATCTGATCCAGTGAATCAGCAACACAGTGGATGCAGTCATGCATGCCAGCCTGTGTCACAACTACAACCCTGAGCATTTGCCTGGAGCACCTTTCTATAGATGTCTGTGCCTCCATGATGGCCCTAAACATATGATGAGTGACACAAGAAGAGACACCTGCACCAGGTGGAGAAGAGACAGCAGGCCTCTTCTGAGCACCCCTATATATCCTCCTGCATGGCATCTCACCCACACTTTGCCTATGGCTAGAGTCAACAGGCACTGAAGCTGCAGGAGCCACACTTCCCTGATCAATGTCCTCATTCTCCACCTGTCCAATATCTGTGGGTTCAGTGGACTGGGTAGGCATAGCCCTACTGGCTGTGTCCAGGCAAAATGAAGGGAGTGGCTGGATGTCAACCTCTGTGTCAGTTTCAACCTCTGCATCCCCCTATCTGTGCCTCAGTTTGGCCACCATCATCATCAGTGTCTGAGAAGACACTGATATCTGATGGCACAGGTCCCACAGTCTCTCTGTCATGATCACCTATGACAAAAAGGAAGAAATGCAGAAATAAATGAATACCTGCACTACTATGGTGCAATATATGCTAAACAACTAACAGTGCTGCCACTATTACAGACAGCACAGCAATACATACAACAAATCTAAAATGACACATTATGATGTCTCTTTAAATTGATCTGACGTACTGACATAAATTTATTTGCCTTACCATCTGCAGAAGACATATCTTGCTGGATTCCTGATGGTCCTGAAAGAAGTTAAGCAAGAGGTAAAGCAACATCATCAGATTTAACTGTAAGACAGGGGGTAATACAGGTACTCCCCTATATCTATATTACTTCTACTGTCAACAAGAACATGGCTGACAACTCCAAACTAAGCTTATAACTGTAGCAATCTTCAATCCCCCCCCAAAATAAGACATGTGACACAGAAATTACATTTATGCCAGTTGTTTTACTATACAACAGTATTCAAGTGGTGATACTGCAAAGCCTAGCCCGAAGCTCCTCTTGGGTCTCAGAAGGAGTGGTGCCCATGTCAAGGACATACTGTGGTCCACTGTGCTGTGAGCTCTCATGATGGAGGATATTCACCAGGAACTATTCACTGGGGGTAAGAAGTCATTCTGTAGCAGGCCCTCCTCCAGTTACCCTTTGGTCTCGGGCAACTGCAGCTGCTCGTCTCTGTGCAGTGGTCATGTCAGTGGCCCTGTGGCACACCTGTTCATAAGTTTGGTTGTGGCCATCCACAGAATTTTTGTTGTCAACAATCTGCTGCCATAATTTCAACCTGTGTGTCATATTGGGTTGACCCCGTCCTACCAGAAATGCCCCATGTTGGTGGAGAACGTCAAGAATTATGTTGTTCTCTGATTCACAGAATTGGGGTCTCCACCTCATTTACATTGTTTCTGTCCTAAAAGACAACAGAATGCTAATACACATAAGTATCACATAACAACAAAGTAACTGTTTCCAGATTAAACAGTAAAGGTAGACAGTCAGTATTACCCAATGAAAAAATATAAAACATTCTACAGATGTAAAATGCTAACAACAGGCAGGATTCAAAACAAGGAGAGTAGCAAGAACAATATATCCTTGCATGTGCCATAGCAATAACTCAACTGTGCTCCCCCAAAAGAACAGTCCAGTCTAGTTTGTGATGTAACAGTAACTCTCCTTTGCGCCTCCCACCCACAAAAGAACAGGCAAATGAACCATTGTGCTAATAAAATATTTTTGTAATACAAAAAGTGCTTTCAAAGGACCTGTCCCTGAAACATTTTTACATATTTATCACACAGCATTCTATTTTCATGTATGGTCAATCATGTGTACCTCTAAAATGGCTTGACAAACAAGGCCATGCCATCAGTGCACTTCTAACTAATGCATACCAATAAAAGTGGAAAAGTCATTGCTTCACATTATTCATAAATATATTCCAGCATATGCATTATGTAGGTAACAAAAAGGGAGCACACCTGCTGGAGTTCAATACACCTCTGTAAATATATCCTGTGAAGAAACAAATTTCTGTGAAGTCCTGCAAATATGCAGAAAGTGTCCTCACCATCAGTTTGGCTAGCTACACATTTGCCTTTTTATAATGGAGTACATTATTAATGGATTGCATGTGTCTTAGCCTGTGGTTCACAGATACTAATTACAGCATAAGCAGCTGAACTACATGCTAATCAACAGGTCTAGTCAAGCTATCCAACAAATTATAAAACATCCATGTAGACTCCATGCTGTTTTTTCCTGCGGATTTCAAAAGTTGTGGAGTACAGACACAGAATGTCTACACAGACAGAATGTTAGGAGCTGCTGCTGCTTTAATCCATTTGTATGTGCTAGAGGCTGCAGGCAATGCTGCTGCTGCTGCTGCAAATAGGCCTAGGCTGAGAAGGAGAAGAGTTTTCAGGCCACATTGAATTTATCACAAGATACATGAGATGGACATTGTATAGTGCTACAGAGTGGACAGGGACACACTACAGGAGCTCTGCGACCTCTGCCAGCCTCAACTCAGAGACAGAGCCTTTACCTCCCCATGTATTGGCTGTGTACTGCTTGCATCACAGTCAGCCTGAACTAACACCATGGAAATTACTGCATTTACAAGGTAAGTCCTGAACATGTACTGTATTGTATAATAATATTATGAAATGTCTTTGTATGTCATCACTTGGTTACAGTAAGCAAGTGAAAGGTGGGAAATCTGTACAGAAATTAAAGTAACATGTAACAGCAGAGAGTTATTTGACTTGTATGTGTCAATTAGCAAGTAGTAGGCCTCAGGCATCAAGGATTCACACATTCATACCTCTCCAAAGTACTGATGATCAATGCATGCCCTCAATGTTAACACCATATGTTTGTAATGGGAAATCATTACAGACAGAAGTTAGAAAGTAATGAGACACATTGCAGTTTCTGACTTCACAACCTCACAGGATCAAACAGGCAGGATGCAAAAGAAGGAGAGTAACAAGAGCAGTATATCCTTGTTTGTGCCATAACAGTAGCTCAGCTTGGGTCCCTCCCTCAAAAGAACAGTGTACCATTGCATGTGCCATAACAGGAACTTACATTTGCCCCCCTCCCTCAAAAGAGCAGTCTATGCCTGTTTGTGCCATCCAACCTGCCTTTCATTTGATGGCAACTGCATATCATAATATTCCTAGTTAATATCTTCATACATTTTAAGATAAATGATATAAACTGGCTTACACACTGCATGTCTCTGAGTACTGGTCAGATAACTGATAAAAGACCAAGAAATGCAATAAAGTAAGACAGAGCTGTACATTTTGCAAGTAATTATCATAACAGGTTGTGTGATTACTAAGTGCACTACATCCAAATATATTAAATATAATACATGTACAAATAACAGTTTATTCCTTGATATCAGTGTACATTCAGTTGCACTTAGTTCTGTGAGGAATTACTCCATTTCTTTGCTGCAAAGCTGCTTGTGTGGCAAAGATGAAGAAGGCACCCATCCTGCTTTCTGAATGTGCATTAGAGTGAGAATTAAGATCCAGACCTATGTATGTGTATGTCATATACTGATTTTACTCATTTCATCTATTTCTCAGTTTTTTTTATTTATTTATTCTTTTGGGGGAAGGCCACTGTTTGTGCGATGCACCACTTAGCACAAACTTGTTTGGCTATGCTCATCTGGTTTGGTCATAGAGCGACAGAGCAGAAACTGATTGACTGGTTCAACCAGGTCACAGAAAGGACCCAGACAGCCACAAACATAAACTGGTTGCATTCAATTAATACTATTGTCCATCTCTCAAAGATGTTGCCTGGCAGTGTGCACCCTCAAGCACCATGTCTGAGTGATGGTAAGCAATGCACAACATTTTCAAATGTTGCAAAACCCCAAAGTGTGCACTCTCAGTAAGTGCAATACTTGCAATTGGTGGGAAAACATCATTCTACATTGGTTTTGATCTGTGGTAGGCATGGCAGGCATTTGTGGTGAGGTTTTAAGATTCTGTGCTCAAAGATGGGGTGTTCAGGAATCCAAACTGTTTACTGGACTCCTAATGAATGAACATGGCCCAGGCTATTGCAGAGGGACTATTGTGGCTCTGATTATAAGCCAGAGGATTGGAATAGTCTTACCCAGCTTTGACCAGTGCTACTGGTATCTGCATCATACCTCCCAACTATCCAGATTTTTGCAGAATGCCAGGAAGTTTGCGTCATATTCTTGGGCCGTTCCTTGTAAAATTTGTTTTCTGGAAAATCACTGAAAATTGAAGTCAATACGCAATAACATACACTTGAGGTTTGTAGTTCATATCCTTCAGAAAATCCATGCTATCACAAATCCTATTATTCTAGCTACTTTCTAAGTTTATAAGAACAATATTGAAAATCTGTCCCTATTTTTGGGCCTTTGTACCCCCATTATTTTAGTCTTTCTTCAGATTTCTTGCACTAAAAGGTTGAGAGGTATGATCTGGGTTCATATTAGAGGTTTCACAGCCAGCAACACTGGGGCAAACAACAAAACCTTGCTTACGCACATTGCACATCATTAATATGCATGTCACAATGCTGCACAATGAGCAACACTGCATATGTGAAAACACCCCGTATAGACTATGCACAGAAGCTACACAGAGTTTATTTAATCCTGGAGACTGTGTTCACTTTTTCTACAGCCTCCTTTTATTGAAGTTTATTAAATGTCATAAAATATGTTTAAGATCACATATTTACTGGTAGAGAGACAATTCATCACTGGAAGAGAGAACAGAGTACAGTGTGAGGTGGCAGAAGAGTGTGGAATAAAAATGATGAACACTTTTTTCCTGGTGGAATAAGATATGCACATTAGTAGTCTCATATAAATTACAGAATACGTGCATTGATTTATAATAGTAAAAGCAGTTTCTAAGGGATGTTTTAAGATATATATTATTATATGTACACTCAACTAACATTTGTTTTTGAAAGCTGGCTCTGACATACCAGTGTATATATATATATATATATATATATATATATATATATATATATATGTGTGTGTGTGTGTGTGTGTGTGTGTGTGTGTGTGTGTGTGTGTGTGTGTGTGTGTGTGTGTGTGTATATATATATATATATATATATATGGATATGTATATATATATATATATATATATATATATATATATATATATATATATATATATATATAGGTTCATAGGTTCATAGGTTCATACTAGGCTATCTGCCCAAGGGCATTTACAAGCCTAGCCCATCGCTTTGTGGCTTACGCCACCCCTTTAGTATGGGGAACTATACCCATTATTTTGCTGTGCCTCTGTCGAGCAGTGACACTGAGGTAATCCCTGGGGTATATCTGCGATCTCCCATCCATTGGTCAAGATTTCTCTTGAACAAGGCCAGCGAGGTGCTCTGCCTCACATGTACCGGGATTTTGTTCCACAGCATAGGAGTCTTTGGGTGATGAATCTATCCCTCCAGCATGTCCTATTAATAGCCGTGTCGAGGTTTAAGTCTCCCGCCTTGTGGCTCTGATGGATCTAGATTTTTGAGGTGGAGCATATTCATCAAATCTGGGTTTGACATGGCCTTGTATGTTAGGCAAAGGTCACCTCTGAGCAAGCTGCGTTTACTGAATAGAGCTGGAGTTCTTTCAGTCGGGCAGCATAGGACAGATTTTTGAGACCCTTTATCCTTTTGGTGAGGAACTTTGTGGCCTCTCCAGCTGCTGCAAGTGTCGGGTCAGATACATTCCGAATGGGGCATTGTACTCAATCATTGGTCTGATGAGTGATGAGTAAAGGGAGACTATGACCTCCCTTGATCTAGATGAGAATCCCTTCATGATAAGGTGGGCAATGTAGAAGGTCTTCCTAACTACTTTAGCTACATGGGTGTCGAATGACAGACTACTATCAACCTGGGTCCCCAGGTCCCTGATAACTTCTTCTGTGGTCAGTGGATTGCCACCTATTTGGTAGCTAGGGGTAACCTTGTTTTTCCCGAAGGGTATGACTATGCATTTTTTGGCATTTAACTTTAGTCCGTGGCTCTGGCACCAGTTATCCGTTTCTGTGAGACCCTTCTGAAGGATATCTGTGTCAGATGTGTTTTCTACTATGGCCCAGTTTGCAGTCATCTGCAAACTTTGTCAGCCATAACCCTCCTGTGTTTGCTTGTACTTCGGAAAAGTAGATGCCAAACAAGAGTGGGCCCGGGACTGAGCCCTGTGGGACACCATTTGTGACAGGCTTTGAGTCTGACATGGCGCCAGCAACTCTGACCCTGTGGGTTCTGTCACTCAGCCAGTTTGCAACCCATCTTGTGACGTATGGGTTAACATTTAAGCTGATGAGTTTTTCAATGATACCCGAGTGGGGTATTGTATCGAAGGCCTTAGCCAGATCGAGGTAGGCTGTATGGACTGCCTTTCCTCATCAATGGCTTTGGTGACTGTTTCAAATAAGTCAACCAAGTTTAAAAGGCATGATCTGCCTTTGACAAAGCCAAACTGGGTTGGATCCAAAGTCTGCAAATTCCCTATGTCTTTATTTATGAGGTCCATTATGATCCTCTCCATGGCTTTGCAGATAAGGCTTGTCAAGCTAATGGGCCGGTAATTTCCAGGGTCGGTGGAGGCACCGCCTTTGTGCAGTGGGACCACAGTTGCAGTGCGCCACTCCTGGGCAATGTATCCCAAGGTAAGACTTTGATTAAACAGCTGTCCTAGCTGTGGGTTTAATTCCTCATTGAGTTCGTGGAGCACACAGCCGGGGACACCATCAGGTCCCATGGATGCTGTGTTTTTTGCTTTGGAGAAAGCAGTTCTCACTTGGGTGCTGGAGATGTTTGGGGGGCTGCAATCATTTGGTATAGATATCTCTCCTTTTGGGGAGGGGAGAAGTTTGCACTGAACCTGTCAGCCAGTATGTTGGCAATGTCTGTAGGATCAGTAATCTTCACATCATTTTGAACTAGTTCTGAGCATATCTGGGAGTTTCCTCCCAGGTTTCTAACATAGCTAAAGAAGGCCTTATGATTGTCTTTTGAGTCTTTAGCTATTTTTCTCTCGAAATTTGCTTTGGATGATTTTATGAGAGCTCTTAGTTTTTTACTTATAGTGATCAAGGGTGTCTTACCTTTTAAGGATTTTGCTCTATCTTGTAGTAGCTTCCTCCTTTTGTTTTAGAGTTTGTTTATGGCTGGGGTCCACCAGACTGGACGCTTGCCTTTGGTACAAAGAGTCTTTGTTTTGCTTGGGATTGCCTTATCCATGCAGTCCTGCAGGTGCTGGTAGAAGGCATTTGTAAGTGATTCAGCGGCTTGAGTACTGTTTTCCGCTCGGGGCCTTAAAGGAGACCACACTAGTCTTTAGAAGTGTGAAGTCGGCTTTTGAGAAGTTCTTTACTGTGGTCTTTTTATTTCAGGTGGGGTGGGATGAGGACCTCCAGCGAGATTAGTTTGTGATCTGATCTCACCAGTGAGGGGTATACTTCTGGTGTTGAACATTGTGCTCCCATGTTCGTGATGATGAGATCAAGTATGTTATCTCCTCTTGTGGGGATGGTGACTAGTTGTTCCATGGCATTTGAGTTTATGAATTCCAGGAACTTTTGGGCTAGGGTGTTTGGGCTTGAGTAGTGTTCCCAGTCTATATTAGGGTAATTGAATTCACCTAGTATGATGGTGTTTGGTGATACATTTATCCCCTCTAGTGTTTTCAGGAAGGCCATGTTAGGTTCCTGAGTTTGTGAGGGTGGCCTGTAACATGTTACAATTTGCAGAGCAGTCTTGCCTATGGTTAATTGCACCTGGATGGTCTCCGATGCATCATGCGTTGCCACCAGTCTTGAGGTGTGGGTGTCCTTGATGAATATGGATACCCCCCCTCCTTTCTTGGTATTGTCCGGATTTTGGGGCCGGAACACATGATATGAGGTAAAACCTGATAGCGCTGGGGTGCTCTCAGGAGCCTTGAACCAGGTTTCTGTCACAGCACAGACATCAATGTTCTCCATACTGAGAAGGGCCTCGAGTGCGTGCATTTTGAGATTTAGACTTCTGGCATTGAGCAGCATTACCCTTAGTTTTTTCCTTTTTGTGTTCTAGGGTGGTAGGTTTAGAATTTGAGCCTTGCCTAAAAAGGCACTATGGGGTGGCAAGAGCCTTTGCCAATATCCGAATCCCAGGGTGACAGGTGCAAGCCGTCCCTTGCGAAGCAGCGTGGCTTGTCCAGCATGTCATCCCAGGCAGACAGACACTGGATCCCCTTTGAATGACACCAGTGTTTAAGCCAATTGTTAAAGCTGATCATCTTATCTCTGTATTGTATATATGTGTAAATATATATATCTATATATATATATATATATATATATATATATATATATATATATATATATATATGGATCTACTTCAGTAGATAGAACTTTTACAAGTTCTAACCACATATGGCCAAGAACATATGTTCGAACTCGTAAAAGTTTGAACACTGAAGTAAAAACCAATAAAAGAACAAAACACAAAGCTAAACATCTATAGCATGGGGGGCTATGCCCCCTGCACTCCCCACACCCTCCTTACTTAAATATACCAATTCCGAGATCGCACTACATTGCGGAAATGGGAAATCTTCCCTTTCTGCTCTATGCAGAGATCTCCATTCAGTCCGATTGGACTTTTACAAGTTCGAACATATGGTCTCAGACATATGTGGTTTGAACTTGTAAACGTTCAAGTCTACTGAAGAGGACCCAAATATATATTTATATGTATATATATATATATATATATATATATATATATATATATATATATATATGGGTCTACGTCTGTTGGTCGACAACCCATATCACTGACACTCATTTGGTCGACAGCTCATTTGATCGACAAAAAGTATTCAAGGCAAAAACCTGGGATTTGCCCCACTGTTGTGCGACTGTGGAGTTGTTATATATAGTTGAGGGGGTGGGGGGCACAGCCCCCCACATTGGGGTGTGGAAGCCCACCTAGAATGTTTGTCGATCAAATGAGCTGTCGACCAAATGAGTGTCAGTGATATGGGTTGTCGACCAACAGAAGTAGACCCATATATATATATATATGTGTGTGTGTGTGTGTGTGTGTGTGTGTGTGTGTGTGTGTGTGTGTGTGTGTGTGTGTATATATATATATATATATATATATATATATATATAGTTGACATTTGTCTTGATTACTTTTTCACAAACTAGAAAGCTGTATTTGCATTTTAATTGTGTTGCCAAAACAGTCATTTTTTTGTTTAACTGGCAATCTTGGATGTGTGAAATGTGACTATTAGCAGACACGTTGGATGATGAAAAGTATTATCAGGTTTCTTTTGGTTCCAAGAGCAGTAACCCTAGTAGTTTTGCTCCAGGTTACTTGTTTAGGCTCTGCATTTTAATAACATATTTTGAAGTAAATGATTTTTAGTTGTACGATATTGTTAGTACATATTAGTTAAAGCAAGAATGTAGGTGTTGTAAACATTTAGACAGGGTTACTAAAGTAATGCAACTGAAATCTTTCACGTATTGTAATGAGTATTACAGAAGATGGGGATGTTTAACATGGAAATGTAGTGAATAGTTAAACAGAAACAAAGAGTGTAAAGTTTACAGCAGGAAAAGGACCTAGTAAGATTAGTCGGTATAAAGTATATCTTTTTATGATCTTGTGTAATAACATATTAGGACAGAAATAAAATCAGGCAGCTGTAAGATAAATAGCACAATATGAATATTATAATAGTGACAACATATTTGGATACTTGGTGTGAAATTATGTTAAGCATATTCAGATAGCTGTTTATAATGTAATCTGTATTTATAATGAATACATGATGAAAGAATAAAGGTGACTGCATCACCCATCATTGCCTAAGGAATCAATTTAGTTCTTCCCATTGTTTGTACACTTTTGATGTTGTATTTCTTGGGGTATGCTTTACAAGATAAGGATCTTTTTAATTTACTATAGCCTGCCCACAGCCACCTGCTTTTCAGTGCCCATTCTATCCACATATTTAATGCTTATTTCTTTCTGGTGTCATTTTCAAATTTTCTGTATTTTTGCCTTCCACATCTTCAACTCTGCTACCCATCATAAATCTCCTATCCAGCTTGTTTAGTCCCATATTTGTCCAGTATTTCACTTATGAGTTGCCTGAACCAAAGTGCCTTGTTTAATCCCATATTTCTCCAGTTTTTCACTTATGAGTTGCCTGAACCAAAGTGCCATTTCCTTAGGGTTTTCTTTGTCTGTTTCTGCTTCTGTTTATTTCTAAGTTTTTATGCCTTAATCTCCCTTGCAAGAGACTTCTTGTTCTTCTATTTCTTAGACATATCTCTTCCACTGATTTCCCTGTTGTCTTTTTTTCTATCCTCATCTCCTTGTGGTTGCTCTTTTGATTTATTTATTTCCTGCTTATGTCTTTTACTGGTCTGTTACCTCACTGTAGTTCACGATGTTGTTTTCTTTCCTGTGGATGTTTCATCATTTGATATTGCACATCCTGTCAGTATCTCCGAATCACCTCTGCAACACCTATGGTTGCTCTCCCAGTCCATGTCTGGCAGACAATTCAGATTTTCACAGCCTGGATTGTTTAGCTGTTTCTGATACCTTTGTTTAAACTTTTGCACATCCTTCATATTGTGTAGCCTAAACCATTCCCCTTTCTGCTGTAATTCTAGAATTACAAAGTATATCAACCATGCAGCTGTTCCATTCATTATTAGTTTACTTAATACCTCCATTACAGATTTATTTCCCTTATAGAGTGTTTCTGAGTAGTCCTCAACCAGCTTTATGAACATCCCTGCAAATAGGATGACTGTTTTTGCTTGCTGTATTATTTCATTTTTTACAGCAAAGGAATGGAAACATATCAAAACATGTCCAGGTTGCTTTCTTCTGCTGCCCCACTCTGAGTGTTCTTTCTGGTAGTATTTGTCAATTTTCTAGTATTACAAATCTCTCATGTAATAGCTGTATTATAAATTACTCTAGTTCACTGTTGCTCACTTTCTCTTGTATTCCAATTACCCTGATTTTAGTCCTTCTTGAATGATTTTCAAGACCATCCATCTTTTCAGCCTATTTGTTCTGTCTTTTAGTTTGTGCATTCTGTGAATCTGGAAAATGAAGTTGCATCTTCATTTACAGAATTTATAAATACTGTCACTGTTCTTTGTCCGAAAGAAATGTCTACTGTTATGATGAAAACAAACAAAATAACCACAAAATAAAATTACTGGATAAAAGCTGAACTCGTTAATAGAGACATAATTTAAGTTCTATATTCAGTTTGTGGCTGTTTAATAAATGCCATCAATCTGTATAGCAAGAATTTATGTAGATGCTTGTGTAGATATTTATTTTATTATGTTAATGTCTTTGTTCCTGTATATATAATGTCAACAAAAATATTTAAAAACTAAGTTATATCCCATTGAATAAACAGCTCTGTTAAGACGTTCAAATGCAATTCTTAGATATCGCCACTAGGCTGAAGATCAGAGAAGACTCACAAAATGCAGAGGTATTGAGTGAATATTTTGCTTCAGTAAAATACAGGGAGGGTACCACTCTAGGGAGATGTGTAAAGCATGAAGAACTGGAGAAAAACACACCAGGATAAAGAGGAAGGAGGTGGAGTGGGAACGGGTTAGTCTTAGCGAGAGTAAAGCATCAGGACCAACAGGACCACCTCACTAGGTCTTCAGAAATCAACCAAAAAAGAAATACGAAGACCAGACTAATTAAAAACAAACAAAAACAAAAATAACTAGAAACTGTATACCCTTTATTAAAACAATTTAGCGCTTTTGTCAGCAGTAAACCATGACTGCTTCAGAATAACTACAACACCATCAGTTGCCTTTAATATACCTACATAAAACCACATGACCAACAGAAATAAGCATCTGATAAATCAATTAAGTTAAAGGAACACTGAAAATAGCAATGTATTATATTAAAATGTAATGAGATTGAAATCTGCAATTTAATAATATCGAGACTTATGTGTAGAGACACAAAACCCAGTATTTGAAGACAAACATGTACAAGACATCTATAGAAAAGTGCAGACATAAAATAAATGTAATTTTAGATACAAGTGTGCATAACCAAAACACACAAAACCTAAAGCAAAAAAAATCTATAATATAAACTCAGCTTTTAATTTCAGGACACTGCTGATCGAGATATCATAACTTGCAGATTTCAATCTTACTACATTTTAATATAATTCATTGTTACTTTTCAATGTTCATTTAACTTAATTGACTTCTTAGGTGTTTATTGCTGTTGGTCATCTGGTTTTAAGTATGTATATTAAAGCCAACGGATGGTGTTTTAGTTATTGTGAAGAATTCATTGTTTACTACTGACAAAAGCGCTAAATTGTTTTAATAAAGGGCATACAATTTCTAGTTCCTTTTGTTTTTGTTCATCTTCAGAAATCAGGTTAGTGTGTTTTCTGACTTCTTGATCGAGATTTTTAACAAATCAGTGATTGGTGCAGAAGTGTCTGATGACTGGAAGGCAAAACTTGTGGTGCTCCTTTATAAGGGGGAATTAGGAAAAAAATCAGGGATTACAGGTTAGCTGAGTAAGAGCATTGGCAAGAAAAGTCATGGAAAGAATCCTGAGGGGAAGACTGGTACTATTACAAGAGGATGACAATCTCCGAGGCTATCTGAGAAGGTAGTGATGGAGAAAAGACAGAATACTGAATGTAATTAAAGGATAGTATGGAGAGGCATATTGTCTCTTTCTGCCATCAAGGAAATGTAATGAAATCTCTTTCCATTTACTCCTTTTAATTAAGAATGAACAATTATCTTTCTTCTTTTGATTTTCTTATAGAATTTATATGAAATGTTTTCAAAATCACAGCCCTTTATCTCTACATTGGAAAACTCAGAATTCCTCCTGACTATCCAAGTACTCAATAGCTATACTCTTGCAAATTCTTTTTTTGGATGGGAGAGTATAGCCTCTAATTAGTAAATTTCTAGGGAGAACCTTGTTAACTTGCTATTGTATGAGGAAGTTTGAAATGGTTCAACATGTTTATTCAAAGAAGGCATACTCTGGGTCATGCCACATTCATCAAAGTTCCATTGTTTTCATCCGCACTTTTGCATGTCACCCATGCTTGTACTTAGGCTCAAAAGCAACATTTATTTATTTATTTATTGCTTTTGTTTACTGGAAAACTCTGTGTGGGCATAGGACCCATTTTCAATAGAGGTCCAGGGAGAAAGGTTCTAATGTGCAAAAACAAGACTAGAGAGAGTGACACTAACATTTGAAAGGTAATAATGTACAATAGTCTTTACAAACAACATTTGTGAAAAGAGGGAGAAGTGTATTTCAAGTCTGATAAAAGTATATAGACAGCCATAATGTCATTTGAAAACTGAAAGCAGTATGTCTTCCTAGAGGTATAGTGTTGAAAGGGCTAGAGTTGAGAAATAGAAGACAAGGGCAGGGAGAAAGAGCATAACAAGGGGGGAAGTTCAGTACAAGTATGAAGAGGACATGGAGGGAGCTGAGCAGGGATGGGGTTGAAGAGTGATCTGCTAATCTGGTGCAGCACATCTGCAGAGCTAGTAGTTAAGCAAGTGAGACTAACGGTAGCTTGAATGACTTTAGCTAGCAGCCTTAATGTTGGGGGATGGAGTTCCAGGCTTTTAACACTTGATGGGAGCAGAGGGAACAGCCTGCAGATTTATTAGGTTTTGAAATATGTAGGAGGTCTCTGTCAGAAGACCACAAGCTTCTGGGTGGGTTGTATGATTGTACAAGGTTGTCTAGAGATAGACAGTCTGTTGGTTTATTGGAAGGCTCTTGTCACTGTATTAATTTCTCCATATTTGCTCAACAATGTCAGTAAAATGGCACTGTCTAGATAAGATGAAAAGCTGTATTTTTAAACCATGGTTTAAGACTACAAGGTATAAATTGTGTAGTGTGAAGCACATAATACCATTACTTAATGCACTGATCATTACAGAAGATGGGTAGGTGGTGGTTAGGGCCGTAAAAATAAATTATTACATGGATATGGACTGCAGGGGACAGATGTGTGGCAAAGGGTATCACTATTTATGAATTCATGTATTGAGACTAGATTTGTAGGTTTACAGGGGGTGTTTGCACTTGTGCCCACATGAACTGTGATGGAGTGTGGGTGCATTTGTGTAATGTTTGAGAAATTCACATGTCTATGATCACCTTTGCCGCATAGTGTGACTAATGACAGTGGCAACTTTCATCTCATCAGAGCTTTCACTGCAGAGGTCACTGTGCAACACCCTGTGTCAGCTACCTTTTCAGACAGTATGGGTATGCCTAATGTCTCCATTATGCACCAGGTCAGCAATGATACTTCATACAGTACAGATCATGAATGATCTTACAAAGGTATAGCCAAGCATATGCCATGAGCACTATGATGTACACTTTCTTTGGAATATTTATTTATTTATTTTCTGAAATAAGATGTTCTAGAATGCCTATATTACAGCCTATATTAAAGCCTGGAATACCTGCCGTGCTTTGTATTGTATAAAGTTATAGATTTTTCTGAACAGCTCTTTTCTCAGAATGACAGTATGGTGATATGAATTTTTTTGTTTAAGTCTGTAACTCTCGGATTGTTTCAGTACTGAAAAGGTGTGTTATTCAGAAAATGCATGTGACTTGGAGGGGTCTATACTTGGAGGCAAAACAGGTAATATTATGACAGTTGGCGTACAATTCCAAAAATGCTTATTATATCCCTGTGGACTCGCATTATATTAAAAAAAAGATTTAATGTATTCCAGCCATGAATCTGTTATTAATTTAGTATCATGTTAGAAGAGTATCATGAAGTAATGCATATTTCTTAAGTCTAGATGTCATCTGCATAGAAAATGGTATGGAAATACTTTATAAAGCTCTGTTAATGAAAACTGACTTTATTCCATTATATACTAACTCTTTTATGCAAATGATTGGTACCACCAAGCAAAATAATATTGAACGTATCTGGTATAAGATGATTTAGATAAGGCACCGTGTGGGTTCTTTTAAACATAGTGGTGTGCTGACTGTTTAAAAATTATGAATATTTGACAGTATCTCATTATTATAGTCTTGCATTTTATTATGTAACTGAATTACACAGAAAGGACTTGTGTGAACTAATATGCCAGAATTTTTTAAGGGTCACAGAGGAATACAGCATTTTATGAGAAGATATCAGCACTAAGGCCAGGATTAATTTCTTCAAACATTTTCAGTGCTTACCACTGTGGTAAGGGACACAAATGTATGCCTGTAGGGCACATCTTTCATGTATATGTTTGATGGTGGGTTTAAATCCACTGGGTATCGTTTAGAAAACAGCATCACCATCAGATGAGAGGTAACAAAAGCAAACATAGCAACAATACAAGCTACTGAGAGATCAAGGTTATAGGATTCCCATGACAACAGTAAAAGACATTCTCTAGTGACCTTTCTGTAGGTGAATATCTGGTAGTAAATATTTTATGGTTCTGTAGTTTATCATGGAAGTGTACTCTTTCAGAATGAGCTCAGCCTGTCAAGACCTGAGTTACTTAACAGTTGCAGTTACACAGATCATTATAATAAGATTCTTCACCCCTAATAAAAAAATGAAACAAGACAAAAAAACAAAAAAAACAAAAAAATGAGAATTGCCAAATACTATTGTAGAAACTGATTTCCTCTGTAGGAAACTAGCCCATTTTAAGGCAGACAGTATCTGTTGTCTGCAAGTGTAATGGTTAAAACCTAGCAGAAATGGCAGGATTTTCAGTTTCAGGCATTGGTAAATATAGGAGGAATAAGAAGACAATGAGAAAGGATGCCACAGACAAAAACTGTTGATACCTAAGCACATGCAACAGAAAAAAGAAGAGTTAAAAAACAGAAAAAAGTCCTAAAATCAAAAGTCTGTGTGAAACCTGGCTTCTACCCAAATGGTCTGTAAGCTCAGCCCCTGAAATGCTAAATAAAGTATTTTATATTGCATCATACATTCTAACTCCATTATATTTATAAGAACACACACACACACCCACACACACACACACCCACACACACACACACACACACACACACACACACACACATATATATATATATATATATATATATATATATATATATATTTATGGCTATATCATTGTTGTACTAATCTGTAGTTTTGTTGTGTTTCTTTTTGTTATAGTTCTCCATCTACCACTTCTTTAGGTTAAGGCTACAACTGAAAAGGGTCATTCACGATCAGCACAACCACCACAGACCACATTCCAAAGCAATCCTTGCTTACCCTTGCTGCAGCAGTCATCACAGATTATTTATGATACCAGTCATGCTGAGAATGTGAAATGCAAATGACAATAGGCAGCACAGAAATCTACCCAGTGGTGCTACATGCATGATTCTGAAACAGATTGACATTATGGAACACTAATAACTGATATAAGCAAAAAGTGTCAGAGAATGTTATTAATGATAATAGTAATAATATAATAATAATAATAATAACAACAACAACAATAAAAACAGTGACGGTCTGCATATAAAATGCCTGGTTTATTGAAAACTGCAGTCTGTTGTCCAAACGTGTATGTTACTGCATGCATTCAACAAGATGCTCAGTCAGAGGTAGTGAGGGGGCAGAGTCATCAGTATTACATATGACCAGTTCCTTACCAAGCTACCTTACCAGAAGATGAGAGATACTGACCAGACATAGGTTGGTACAGGCCATGAACTATATATACCCATCATATATCATGGCACACATCATGCAGGACAACTTTGTATCTTTGCAGTGTGTATGATGCCCTTATGTGCTAATAGTGTGAGCAATAACTGATACATAGAGTGAGCAATAATTAATACACTTACAGTGTGCATGATGCCTTGCCTGCTGCCATCATAATGTGTATTATGCCTTAAGAGTTTGTATTGTGCATGATGCCTTAATCCTTCACAGTGTGCATCATGTCTCATAATCTCATAGTGTGTATGATGCCTTAAACCTTCACAGTGTGCATCACGTCTCATAACTACATAGTTTGTATGATGTCATAAACCTTCACAGTGTGCATCATGTCTCGTAACCTCATAGTGTGTATGATGCCTTAATCCTTCACAGTATTCATCATGTCTCATGACCCCATAGTGTGCATGATGCCATAAACCTTCACAGTGTGCATCATGTCTCAAAATGTCATAGTGTGTATGATGCCTTAAATCTTTACAGTGTGCATCATGTCTCATAACCTCGTAGTGTGTATGATGCCTTAAAGCTTTACAGTGTGCATCATGTCTCATAACCTCATAGTGTGCATGATGCCTTAAACCTTCACAGTGTACATCATGTCTCATAACCGCATAGTGTGTATGATGCCTTAATCCTTCACAGTGTGCATCATGTCTCATAACCTCATATTGTGTATTATGCCTTAAACCTTCACAGTGTGCATCATGTCTCATAACCTCATAATGTGTATGATGCCTTATATTCTCATTCTGTATATGATGCCTTATAAATTCACAGTGTATATGATTCCTTATATCCTCACAGTGTGCATGCTGCTTTATATCCTTGTTGTATGTACAATGCCTTAAACCCTGATACTGTATATGATACCATCATAGGTCCATAGGTGATCACTAGGCTAACAGTCCCAAGAGGAAGCCTAGCCATGAATTCCTATATATAATTGGCAGGATAAATTACCAGGGCCATACAGCTGTGTTTAAGTGGCACAGCATTTGCAAGCTGCCTCTGTCCAATAGTGGAATAGGTGCGAGTCCACAGATATTTCCCATCCATTGGTCTAGGTTACATTTGAATAGGCTGAGGGATGAACTCTCATTTTCATGGATGGGAAACTTATTCCAAAGCAGTGGTAGACTTGGCAACATATATCTATCCCACTATCATGTTCTGTTTACGTTACAAACAAGGTATAAATCATTGGAATGGGTAATCATAATGCCATTAGACTTGCTGTGCAACAAGTCTCTAAGTACTACATCAGGTGAGGACTTGTATGTCAGGCACAGATCACCTCTTGGTAGTCTATAAGATAACAAGTACAAAACTAAGGCTTTGAGGCAGTTTGCATATTCCATGCAGTTGTTTTAATTGTTACATATGTCTGATAAGGTACGTACCAAAGGGAACATTGTAGTCTCTGACTTGTCTAATGAAGGGTGAGTACAGCAGGATAATGAGATCTTTGATCGCAGATACCATACCCTTGCTAATGAGTTGTGCAATGCAGAATAATTTCCTTACAACAGTAGTTACATGGTGGCCAGGTCACTCTCTATATACGCTCTCAAGTGCCTAACCTCTGGCTCTTCTCTTAAGGGTGCATTGTCTATGTGGTAATTTCCAGGGGAGGCTGGCTTTCCAAAAGATACTATTATGCATTTTTTGGTATTCAGTTTTATAAAAGTGTCTTTGGGGAGCTCCATAATTGTGCTGAGCTTGCTTTCATTTACAAACTTGAATAACAAGGCTTTTAATGTTAGCTTTGACTTACGAAAAGTTAATGCAAAATGGAGTGGCCACAGCACCAAGCCCTTTGGGACTCCACTGGTGAATTTCCTTTTTGTAGTGGTAGAGTGCCCTATCCCAACTTCTTGTGTCCCATCTTTGTGCCAGTTGGCAATCCAACAAGTGACATAGGGATTTACTCCTAGTTTTGTGAGTTTGTCAACAATACTTTATGAAGAATAGTGTTGAATGTCTTGGCCAGGTCTAGACAGAGAGTGTGTACTGTTTTGCCCTCTTCCAGAGCTTTGGTAGCTTTCTTGAAGAAGTTCATCAGGTTGAGCAGGCATGATCTGACCTTGATGAATCCAAATTGTGTTAGATCCAGTGTCTGAAGTTTTCCTGTGTCTTGATATATAACATCCACGACAATGCTTTCCATGGCCTTACATATGAAACTGTTGTGTTCCTCCATTCATTAGGCACAAGGCCAGTTTGGAGGCTAAGAGTGAACAATGATCATAAAGGGCCAGATAGGTCATGTTTCATGCTATTCAAAAGACAACCTAGGATATTATCAGGGCCATAGAAACACAGCAAAAACAGGAACAGGAATACCACTAGCAGGACAAAACTTCTTTATTGCACAACATTCTGGTACCTCGGCTTTTTGTTAAGCTTGTTAGAATTTAGTCATACCCATAACTACTTCACATGGAAAAATGAATTTTTTCTACAAACAAAGGGGACAGCGATGGGGGCAGCATTCGCCCCATCGTATGCTGTCATATATATGGGCGATTTTAAAAATCAATTTATGACATCACAGGACTATTATGTAAAAAAGTTGTATATTATAAGAGATACATAGATGATTTATTTTTCAATTGCAAAGGTGATCAGTTGGAATTTGTGGAATTTATGGAAATTTTGAACAAGAATGTACATGAATTGAAATTTACGTGGGAAATTGGTGGAGTTAATATGCCATTTTTGGATGTTATTTTTTACATTGATGATAACAAAAAAGTACAGCATAAACCTTATAGAAAGCCCATAGCAGTAAACAATTTTTTGCATGTCACCAGCATGCACCCCCCACATTTAATTAAATCACTACCTTATGGTGAATTTAAAAGGATATTCTTGAATACCTCTGAGGCTGAATTAAAGAAGAAAATTTTGGATAAAGTATATATTAGATTAAAAAACAGAGGTTTTGATGATGATATTTTACAGATAGCAAAAAACAAGGTGATAAAGGGTGGAGGAAGGAAAAAAAAGTTGGTCTTAACTATCAAGGAAGAATGGTCAGAAACAATTTAGAAACTAATATGGATGACAATGAGAAGCTATTCTTTGTCACTAGATAGTCTGACTTTTCTCCAATTTTGGAAAAAATTGTTAGGCAAGCCTGGGAGATTGTGAAGACATCTCCATAGGCTCATTGTTTCCTAGGCACATAACTTTCTCTTATAGCTGGTATAGTAATTTGAAAAAGTCATTGAATAACAAAAAAAAGCTCACACTTAAGTTCCTTTGATAACATAAGTAAAAACGTTGGGACATACTGCTGTGGGAGATGTTCTATTTGTAATCATGTTAAAAACTCAGATGGGAAAAAGATCAATGGTAAACTGTATAAGGCTACAGAATATTACAATTGTGATAGATGTGGTGTAGTGTATATTATATG
This sequence comes from Protopterus annectens, assembly GCF_019279795.1. NCBI lineage: Eukaryota > Metazoa > Chordata > Ceratodontiformes > Protopteridae > Protopterus > Protopterus annectens. Next base: position 435,144,807 of record NC_056746.1, on the reverse strand, counting down.
TTGTGACTGTCATCCAACTGTATGGTATATTGTTCAGACTACCAGGAAGGCCAAAGTGAGGATTATGGAACATCTGGGTGATGTGAGAAGACAGAAACCAGAGAGTCACATAGATATGAACTTCTTGGCCAATTTGGACAAGAGTTTATTTTTTAGTATATTAGCACATCCGGTGAGCAATTATGGGAATTTCAAAAGACAACTGAACAAACTTGAAAGTAGAATGATAATCAGTTTGCATACATTATGTCCTCGAGGTATGAATTTGGAAAATAATCTCAATATTTGATTTGTTATAATGATATCAGAATAACATTTGAATGTGTAATTTTTTTTAGGCAGAATGAATACTTTTTTATATAATTAAAAGTTATGATATAGAGAATTTTGGATAAAAATTAGTTTTTGATGTTAGAAAAGAAATGCATTATATGTATTTAGATTAATATATTAATTTAAAGTGTTGTATAATGCACTTTATTTTGTTATGTTGAATATTTGTGATGCACTTTAGCACGTCACTTTGAATTTTGCATAAAAGGGCATCATTTATTTGGGATTTATTTAACATACAAAGTATGTCAAAATGATAATTAATGTATATATAAAAATCATATTTATTAATAATTAGAGATATTTCAGAAGTTATAAAGTGTATGTATGGACTTTGAAATGTATTTTGAGTAACTTCACTCAGTTTGTTCTTATGAATTGCCTACAAATAGGTTACTAACAATCTGATTTAATTGTATAATGGAATTAATTAAGTTTACTAATTGAAGTTAAAGGGTGTATATATAGGGACAGAATGATACTGAAAAAATGTCTAAACAGAAGGCGAGAAGCAGAGGTACCAGAACGTTGTGCAATAAAGAAGTTTTGTCCTGCTACTGGTATTCCTGTCCCTGTTTTCACTGTGTTTCTACTGTTCATCGTGGTTTTGGAGTTTGGGATTGTTTATGTTTGGATATATGATCAGGGCCCCAGATGCAGTAGTTTTTGAACTGGGGAGCTCATTGAGGACCTGTTTGTTAGTGATATCTGTGGGTGTTATGGTTGAGGGCATCTCCTGGCAGGTTTAAGGGAAGACAGTGGGGTGAAGTTGAAGCTAAGCTTGTCAGCACATTCTCCACCTCCATATAGGTGATTCCATTTACAATTAGTTCAGCACACTGTTGTGTGTTACCTTTGAGATTGCATACATACTTGAAGAAGATTTTATGGTTGTCCTTTACCTGTGAGGCTATGTTTACCCCACATTTGACTTTAGAGGGTTTGAAAATACTTCTGAGTTACTTATTTAGTTAGATGTGGCTTTTTGTCTTACAGAACATTGCACTTCCTAGTTTTGGCCGTGGTTTTCTTTCTTTTGTTATATAATTTGTTGATATTAAGATTCCACCAGGGTGCATTTTTCTTTGAGTTAGTCCTTTGCTTATTTCCAGTGGTTACAGCTGCCTCAATTAGTTTTCACATGATGGTATAGAGTTTCTGTGAACAATTCCACTTAGGCTTTGATGTTCATGCACTTTGGGGGGGTGGGGGCTTGAAAATTTGCCACAGTGTCACTCAGTATTAGTTGGTTTGCTTTGGAATAATTTCTAAATGTGACATTGCTGGATGGAGTGACAGATTTTACTTTGATTTCAATGAAGTCAGCTTTATAATCTGACCTGACAAGTGAGGACAGAGCACTTGGGTGAGTGCAAAGTTTCTCCATATTTGTGAGTATCAGATCAAGAATGTTGGCATCCCCAGAGGACATATGGATTAGCTGGCCCAAAACATTTGCATTGACAAAGTCCAGGAATATGTGGGCCTACACACTGGACTTAACCTACGTTTCCCAGTTTGTGGTGGGTTAGTTGAAGTCACTCACAGCTATAGTGTTGGGTTCATTGCACAGCCACTTCAGTACATTTAGGCATGTGTTATGGGTGTCCTGGGTCATGGACGGTGACATAGCTTGCGATTATATGGTATGGGCCTTATATCTTCCTTGTGTGCATGATGTTTTATACCATCATAGAGTGCACGATGTATTATACCTTCACAATGTGTAAGATGCCTTATACCCTGACAGTGAGCATCATGTTCATCCCCTCATAGCATCTATGGTGCATTATACCACTCTAGTGTGCATGATGCCTTATACCCTCAAAATGTTTTTGATGCCTTATACCTTCATAGTGTGCATGATGCCTTACAGCCTCGGTATGCATGTTTCCTTATACTTTAAGAGTGTACATTTGCCTTATGTCCTTATCACATGTGAGGTGCCTTGTACCCCTACAATGTGCAAGACTTCTACCCTTGTAATGTGCTCCTTTGTTAGCCTCAGCAAAAAACTGAGATCCCTCATCAAATCCTCTAATGCTAACTATGAAAACAGAATTGTTGCAGATTCTAAAGACAACTGCAAGACATTCTATAGTTATGTCAAGAATCTACATGGCAATGCTTAGATCTGCTCTGAGTTACAGCACAATGGCAATACATATACAGAACCAAATGATATTGCCAACATATTGACTGACATTTCAGTGTGAACTTTACTCCCTTTTCACCCCCTAAAGGGCCTATCACAATACCTGAGGAATGCCAAGTCCCTATTATCAAGGCTACACAGGTAAAAAAGCACTATCCAAAGCCAAAAATACAGCTTCCATGGGACCTGATAATACCCCTGGCTGTGTTCTACATGAATTACAAAGTGAACTGGCACTACACCTGAGTGCCCTGTTCAGTCATAGTCTCATTTCAGGCTTTGTTCCTACCAAATGGTGCACTGCTATGGTCATCCCACTCCACAAAGAGGGAGTGACTACAGACCCTGTGAAATACCGGGCCATTAGTCTGATGAGTCTGATATGCAAGGCTATGGAGCCCATCATCATGGACCTTATAAATAAGGGCGTAGGGAATCTCCAAACTCTGGACCCCACACAGTATGGGTTCGTGAAAGGTAGATCATGCCTGCTCAACCTGATAGACTTCTTCGAGTCTGTCACCAGAGCTGTGGATGGGGGCAAGGTAGTTCACACAGCCTACCTAGATCTTGCCAAGGCCTTTGACACCATCCCTCACTCAGGAATCATAGATAGATAGACTCACTAAACTAGGCATAAACCCCTGTGTAATAAGATGGGTTGCCAAATGGCTCACTGATAGAACCCACACTGTGAAAGTAGCGGACTCCAAATCTGACTACCGATCAGTTACAAGTATGTCCCACAGGCATCGGTCCTAGGTCCTCTCCTGTTTGGCATTTACTTCTCTGAAGTTCAAACGGACTCTGGCTGATCAAGTTTGCAGATGATTGCAAACTGGGAGCCATTACTGATTCTCCAATTGATGTAGACATTCTACAAAAAGGCATCACTGACACCAATGACTGGTGCTAGAACCATGGCTTTAAGCTCAGTCCCAAAAAGTGCATTGTCATTCCCTTTGGGAAAAATGCAGTGCCCACAAACTACCACATAGGTGGTAGTCCACTAAACACCAAAGGTGTGATAAGAGACCTGGGGACACAGGTTGACAGCAACCTCTCCTTTGATAACCACATTGCCACTGTAGTCCAAAAGTCCTTCTATGTGGCACATCTCATTACAAAAGATTTCTCATCCAGGAAGAAAGAGGTCATAATCCCTCTCTACTCGTCCCTCATTAGACCTATTATAGAATACAATGCTCCATTTGGTATGTACCTCATTAGACACCTACAACATCTGGAAAGGCCACAAAAATACCTCACTAAGAGCATCTTAGGCCTTAGACACATGCCCTATATGGACAGACTCAAAAAACTCCAGCTATACTCTGTCTCTTATCACCTACTTAGAGGCAATCTCTGCTTGACCTACAAAGCTATGTCTGACCCAGAGTTGCTAGATATGCTGCACCTATAGAAATCCCAATCCCTCCATGCCACATGCTCCAGAGACCTTAACCTCATTACCACAATAAACAGAACATGCTGGAGGGACAGGTTCCTAACCCAGCGACTTCTCATACTCTGGAACAAACTTCCCATTCACATCAAGCAGAGCACTTCACTGGCTGTCTTTAAGAGAAATCTTGATGAGTGTGTGGGCAACAGGAAGTTCACCCTGGGGATCAATTCAGTGGCCTTGCTTGACAGAGGCACTGGGAACTAACTTTGGGCGACATGATGCCAAGGAATCTTCTCAGGCAAGGCTTATATAGGCTCCAGGGCCATTAGCCTAGTACACACCTATGAACCTATGAATCTATAAAGTCTTCAACCTTCTTAGTGTGCATTATACCTTTGTAGTATTCATGGTGCCTTATACCCTGACAATTGCCTGATGACGTATACCCCTCTAGTGTGCATGATGCCTTTACCCCTTATATGTATGCTGCCTTATAAGTGTGTTTTTAATGCTTTATACCCTCATAATATACATGATGACTCATATTCTCATAATCTGTATATGATGCCATATACCATTGTGTTGTGCATGATACCTTATAACCTCACAGTGTACATGATACCTTATGTCCTTGTAGTACGTAAGATGCCTTATATTCTTACAGCGTGTATGCTGTCTTATACACTTGTAGTGAGTGTGCGATGTGTTATACCCTCATAATACGTATGCCATCTAATGCCCTCATAGTGTGCATGACGCCTTGTAAAATTGTACTGTACATAATGTTTTATACCATCATAGTGTACATGTATCTACACAGCATCTCACTTATCTCACTACTAATATGACTGCCATCTGCTGCAGGTAACCAGTCCATAGGAACCACTGTCTGTAATCCCAGACAGGTTCATGCAGTAGTGTGGTGTGGATAGCATCATCAGCATTCCATTTCAACCTTTTTTCTATCTGTTGGATGCAGAGTTCATGTGCACCTGCTCACACGTCACCTCTGTTGTAACTGACTCCACAGTAGGATTCAGAAACAGTTTTCTCTTCATGCTAATTTTGCATAAGGAACAGCCACATGCTGTGGTGGTGGTGGTGGGGGGGGGTAATTCAGAGACACACAAACATGATGGCAGAAAGCTGAGAAAGGGTTCTCAGCAGTCACATGATGGCCATGGTCCGCCTAGTAGTAAACAGCATCAGCAGAACTGAGGCTTTGCTTGAGGCGGTCTCACTTTGCAGGTAGTGTTCAGAAGTTAGTCCTTTGACCTTCTTGTCTTTTAAGCTCTCATAAAGAATGGATAGATTCATAATTCATAACCAAAAGGTGCAATATTCCTTTTCTTGCTTCCCCATGTCCACAATTTACTCTCACCTGATGCCTCTGCACATGAAAAACATATTGCAAGAAAAGTGGTTCTTGACTTAGTACAAAAAGGAGGCACTCATATCATCCACAAAACCAAAAAAGGTCAGGATACTACTTCAGAATCCTTTAGTGCAACAAAAGATTGAAGCCCTCTGACCCATATTAAACACAAGTGTCCTAAATCCTAAACAGCTTAATTCTAGAAGAAACCTTTTGAATCATCACAGTACAGTTCATTCTTTCATGCTGATCCAAAGGAGACTGTCTGTGTCCTTTGAACCTCTAACATGCCTTCCTCCATGTCAAGATTGCCCATGAAGTCCAGTATTTTTTCACATCGGGGAGAAGAGAGTCACCACCCATTCAGGACCCTTGCATTTGATCTCACTGAAACCCCTGTGTGTGTTTAATAAGCACATATCCATCATAGCAGACAGTCAAAGCTTTCAGGGAACCAAGTTTCTCCTCTACTTGTATGATTGGCTCTTAGCTCCTACTTCTTTGAAAAGCTGGTTTCATCTTGGGACCTCTATTAAAGTCATTCCACTGTCTGAAAATAATGGTCATCCTTGTGAAATTCTAGTTAAATCTATCTCAGCTGATCATCTTTAGCTGATGCAGTCTGGCCACCTTTTCCATGTGAGACATGTCTTCCTTCAATGAGGATTAAGTTTCTCTCCAAAACAAAGTTCAAGTACTACTGCAATCCCAGAGAACATCTGTCTATCATTGTTTCTAGACAAGGGGTCTCAAGGTAGCTACCATTCCGATGGTCGCATATGAAAAGTACCAGATAAGGCTGCTGAATGGACCATGAGTCCAGTGACCTCATTTGTCAGGTCCTATGTCCCATCCATTGTGGATTTTTAGAGCATGCAAAGAAATCACCTGTGATGGTGCAGTAGTCCCTTTCAGATACTCAGCCACTTGCTGGCAATCACCATAGATGCATCTGCACCTTGGAGGAGGGAGTATTAAGAACCATGAGTTATTCAAGGTGTCTGGACTCCTGCAGTGGCAAGTCTATACAGCATCATACTGAAGATGAGAGAATTCTTTCTGACACTTAGTCCTTAGAAAACTCCCTGCCCAAGGTATGATGACCATCCTTTCTGACAACATGACAGTGGTTTAATAATTCAACAAGCATGGCTGAATCTATTCATATCCCTTGTGTCAAGAAGCAATGAGAGTTTGGGAATGAGCTGCATCATCCAATCACCAAGTCACGTCACTTGTGGGCAGGCTCAACTGTCATCTGTTGATGCCTCATAAGTTGTTCACCAACTCTTTACTGCTGGCAAAGTTTTCAAATAATGAGACACACATTCAAATCCAAGAGCTCACTCTGTAACAGCAATCATTACATCCCAAGCTTTTTTTTTTCTGGAATGTATCTCTTGATGATATTTCTGCAGCAGCTACCAGGTCTTTTGTCAACATATTCACAATGCAGTATAAGCTGGATGTGATAGCCAAGCCCACGGCCTCCTTCAGAGCCACCTTTATCATGGACATGTTCTCATAACTGCCCCAGAGAATCAGCTTGGAGCTCTACTTGCTTTTACCACTGATGGGCTTCCTCTTAAGAGATATGAAAATTATGTAGATACCATGAGGACAGAGCTGGAAGCACAGGTCCAGCCTCAGTAGAAAATATCCTTCTTCCCCCTGCTCTGGTGCAGCTGGTATAGAGACATGATATCATAAATATGAGTGTTTTCTCTTTGGCCTTTCTTTTTCTTCTTCATTTCTTCACAAGATTTCCATTTCCTCTTTTCTGTGCTGAATTCTGTTTAATTTTTTAAGTGTTGAGCCTAGGCCTGCTTGTATTCCTTTTTATGCACTACATTCCTCTTTTTATTAAATATTAAATATGCTCGCAGCAGGTCATTCCTACCTGCCATTTAGTGCATTAGATGTTTGTACTGTTTGGCCACCCTGCATAACAGCAGCTTGTCCTCTGTGTGCCTATGTTTCAATCATCCCACAAACTGTAGATGCAGAAAAGCACTGAAGATCTACTTGTCTTCTAAGAATTGTTACATCATGAGGTAAAAACTGTCTGTTTCTGTTACTTTCTTCCATTCCTCTTCCCATTCCTGACAAGCTACCAACAACACTGAAATTCAAGAAGGTAGAGTTTGTCCTTAGAAAACCACTTTTTCCTTTTGCTCTCCTAAATCACTGACCTCTTGTTTCAGCCCAGGAATACCCAGATCATGTTCCTTTGGCAGGTGAGTCTGCTTCTCCAAAAGGGAAGACATCTTGGATATCAAGCTAGAATACATCCCTGCAACAGGATGAGTGGAAAAGATGCATGAACTGTCATACTGAAGAAGCTGAGGTTTAATATAAGTTCTAAAAATCCCGATGTGCTCAGTAGCAGTACTTAAGTGGGGTAAGTGAGACTGCAGTGATGCTGTGAGAGAGCTACCACTACAGTGTGATGCATCCCACTTTTAATTGCTCACTTAACAATCTATCATCTTTCTCTTGTAACATCTCTTGTCCCTCCAATGTACTTTGTGACCTGGTTCTGTCTCTAGCATGCCTTCTTCCCATATTCCCCTAAAAGAGGTGATCTGGTGTGCCTCTTCATTCTATTTTCTACCACTGTCAGTTCTTACAGTGCATGGACTGCTAATCAAGTCCAGTTATCTGGGTCACCGTTAGGATTGCAGCCTGCCATGCCACATAGCTGACTGCCATTAGAACATTTTTGAATCCTCCAAGACATCAAAAAATGGCATCTCCTGCCAATTCAGATTTCTGTGGAGAATGATCTCTTCCACTGTGGAAGACTTGCTCCAAACCAATGTTTAAGTACATGAAAAATGTAAATATATGACAAATGTACTGGTCCAAAAGAAAAAAAATTATAGTGCTTCACTCTTTGAATATAATCACTGAACTACTAAAGTGCCAAGTGATATGTTTTATTAACCTTTTTCCCCTTAGACTGGTATACTGTTATATATTTAAGTTGTATGTTATATTACCAGCATAATAAGTTTGTCAGGTGAGTCTGTTCAGTATTCTGCAATTGCAGGGCTGTGTAATGTTTCTTCATTTTTCTTGGAGATTCAGGTTGAACCTCAAAGCCTTTTTCTACATTTTTCATATAGAATAATCGTGCATTCCCACAAACTGAAGATGAGAAACTGGCTGTCACTTTCAGGAGATTCAGTGCTAGGCAGTCTAGGGCTCCAACTCCTGTCCCATGGCTTTGGGGCCCTGGGAATCTCCTTTTTTGAATTACTGTTGATGTCTATTTTTCCCCTGATGCTAGCAGTCATTTCACTTGTTTTGCCTTCTACATTTGTGGCATTAGCAGCCTTATATCAGGTGTCAGTGAAGGTTGTTGCGTTTTTCCAAAGCTGGACATCCCAGCATCAGTAAAGTAGGTTCTTGCTTTTCTAGCATCCACAGTCTCAGTGCTGGCCATGCTTTAAGTATTGGCCTTTCTGCCTTCGGCAGCTCTGTGGCAGTGGTCCAGGAACAGATACTACAGATGTGGTTTCAGCATAATTTTTACAGCACTGACTCTTCCTGTACCAGCAATTCACTCCACATATTGCAGGAACCTCTTGCACAAACTATAGTCCACCCAACTCCCACACTTCCAACATGCTACTGCCATCTAGAGACTCCATTACCTCAATGTCTGTTCCTGTCATAAAGTTTCTACTTTCAGCTGCCGTACCCAGGAGGCAAGCTGACTTTTCTGGAATAAGCAACTTCCCAGATATTCAAGAAATGCCTTTGTAAATCAAAACATTCAGATCTTTCTGCTAAGTTCTATTAATTGCTAGAGGTATACTAAGCCACCATTATAAAAAAATGAGTAGATACCTACTTGATTACAATTCCCTGAGTTACATCTAGATGAATTTATAACATGGCAACACGACTGCTCATAATTTATCTGGATAAAATAAAAACACAATAAAAATTATTCATTTCATACTGCCTCCCCCTTACTTCTATATATCAATTCCACAGTCACACAACTGCAGAGAAAAGGAAAAAGTGAAAAGAAAAAAAAGTGATTCACTGCCAGCAATGTAAGAGAATCAGTGGTGCAAATTATTTTCTATTGCAAACTCCAGATTGATAGTTTGCAGTTTGTTTAGCAATGCCAATCACTTCAAAGTTCAAAATTGACAACTAGTGCAATGAATTTTATAAATCAGAGTGATTTATATATATATATATATATATATATATATATATATATATATATATATATATATATATATATATGGGTCTACTTTGTTTCATTGAAAGCTCATTTCACTGAATTTCAATTCACCCTGACCAAATCGCTGAAAGCTCAAATTACTGAAAACTCATTTCACTGAATGTCATTTCACTGAAGTGAAGTACTGGCACTGTGTAGAGTACTGTAAGGCAAGTAAAAGGTATATGCCCTTTTCTCCATTGTAGTGCAATCCTGGCATTAGTATATATAGTTAGAGGGTTGGGGGACACAGCCCCCCCACACTGTGCTAGCCTTTCCTAGGTGTGTGTTTGTGTGTGTGTGTGTGTGTGTGTGTGTGTGTGTGTGTGTGTGTGTGTGTGTGTGTGTGTGTGTGTATCAATCAAATCTCAAAGTTTGTGCGTGTGTGTGTGTGTGTGTGTGTGTGTGTGTGTGTGTGTGTGTGTGTGTGTGTGTGTGTGTGTGTCAGCTAATTGGGCAGGGACATGAAGCACTGGTTGGACAGAGAAGGTGCTGGAGGTCTTAGCTTGGTGACTTGGCTGATATCTCAACCCTATAGCTGTGCCAGTGGAGAGTCATTGGGGATCTAGAAAAAGACGGAGAAACCAGTCAAAGACTGACTGTGATCTCTGTGTGCTCTTAAGGGAAATTGCACTTTATTGTGTGTGTATTTGTCATCCTCCCAGTGTATACATCCTCCACTGTTGCCAGCGGTGAGGATTGAGGCTCCTTGTTTACTGGGTAATGCAGGGACATCACATATTAATTGGTTAGCAGTGCTGGGATATCCACATCACATATTAATTTGTTGGCAGTGGGTTAGCCACATCACATATTAGTTGGCTTGTAGTGGTGTGGATATTGAATTCCTGTAGCCTGTGCACAGTGGTCACTGAATGTGTCTGTACTCTCAATCAGCCATGCAGTGAACATTCATATCATAATTGTTTTGTTTTTTTCTTAGCTTAGTAGTCAGGGAGAGCAGGCAAGCATGTCAGCAGAGGCAAGCTGACAAGGAGCCAGTTGGCTGAGATGTGCCAGGCTAAAGGACTGGTGCATGCCAACAAGACTAAAGAAAAAATGATTGCAGCTTTAGTCACAGATGCATCACAGGATAACAACCTTTAGGACAATCAGACTGGCCTTGGAAATGTGCAACTGTCACAAAATGGACAGTTCAACTTTTCCACAGAGGACTTAAAAATCCATCTGGAGTTAAAGAGACTTGAGCTGGAGGCCAAGCATTTGGAAATAGAAGCAGCAGAGAGACTAAGATGTCTTGAGGCTGAGGAAAATAAGAAATTGCAATGTCTACAGGATGAGGAGAAGGAGAGGCAGAGGCAACATGAAAAGAGATGCTGACTCTTCGCCAGAGTCATGGACATAATGGGGAAGGGAGTAATCAAACCTCAGAAGCAAAAAAGTCCACAATTTACAGAGGGGGATAATTTTGAGAGTTTTATTCATATGTTTGAAAGAGTATGTAAACAGTATAATGCTGACCAAGGACTCTGGGTACAGTTCCTGAACCCCTTACTCCATGGACAAGCTGTAACTGTTATTTCTAAAATGTCTGATACTGATTGCTTAAACTATAATGCAGTTAAAATGAGTTTGTTAGAATGCTTTAAGTTAACACCTGAAGTTTATAGAAAAAAGTTTTGTGAGCATAGATGCAAGGCAGATGAAAGTATGTGTGAATATATTGCTGAACTAAGTACTTATTTTCATAGATGGGTGAGTGGATGTCAGGTCACCACTTCTGAAGGGCTGGCAGACCTTTGGTGAGGGAACAAGCCCTTAGCACTTTGCCTGAGGACATGAGAATTTGTTTAGCTGATAGACAATGTAATCCTGCAGATGAGTTGCGGAAGAAGGGAGACCTCTACCTAGCAAGCAGGGCATCACTGCACAAGAAAGGTACACCCAGTGCTGCTCATGGGTCTAAGGGAACCCATGGTGGGCAGCCCAGACTGCCTGAACAGAGTATCCCAGTAGCAGGGGAAGCCACTTGTCCAGGTACACATCCAGGATCAAGGATTAAATGCTTTAAATGCAACCAGTGGGGCCATGTAGCATATAGATGTCCATGGGGGCAAGGTAGGAAACAAAAGGTGGGAGAACCAGTAAGTGGGAATGACAAAATGCCAGCAGTAATATGTCTTGAGACAACCAGGGTACCAAACTACCACAAGAGGTTATATCTTATCTTAGTGGATGAGAAAGAGGCCACTGCTAAGAGAGGCACAGCCTCTGACCTAACCATTGTGAAGCCTCCAATGGTTACCTAGGAGCACTACTTCCTTGGGAAGTCTACTCCAGTCAGAGCTTTAGGACGGACCTCATTCCAAATACCTTTGTCTAGGGTTCACCTTGACTGGGAGAGTGGAAAAGGAAGCCAGCAAGTAGGTGTGTTTGAGGATATCCCTGCAGATGTCCTGATAGGGAATGATTTTGATAATGCAGTACCCTGTCTGCAGTTGCATGCAGTCAGGCTTGGAAACAAGTATGTGGGTTTGGTAGCCTGGGGAGACCCAGATAAACTGCACACCTGCAGCCAGGACTGGTGAGGTGGTTACTTCAGGGAGCAAGCTACCCTGTAGCAGTAAGACTGAAGGTGAGCCACAGCTGCTTGTGAGTACTGATGTTCCCTAGGACAGAGTGACTGCAAGGACAGAGGTGAGTAGTAGTAACCAGGCTGACAGTGAGGCACCACTGTCAGAGGACGCCAGACTTTCTGTGGAAGGGGAGCTGGGAAGGGCTGCAAAGAGAGAGCTGAGACAGGCTCAGCTCTCAGACCCTACATTACAAGGCCTGAGGGAGCTAGCTAGTGAGGCTCCTGATTCTCAAGGGAAGGGGGAATCTGTATACTGGTGCTAAGGGTTACTGTATAGAAGGTGGACCCCTGAGGGAGGGCTAGATGGTGAGGGAATTCAGCAGTTAGTAGTGCCCAGAGCCTACCGTCTGGCACTTCTAGCCATAGCCCATGATATTCCCTTTGCAGAACATATGGGCATAAAATGTAGAAACAGACATATTATGCAGACCTTTTATTGGCTTGGGATTTCCAAAGATGTAACAGGGTACTGCAGGACCTGTGAGCAGTGCCAAAGGGTAGGCAAGGCAGGAGACAAGGTAAAAGCTATTTTGATGTCTTTGCCTGTAATTGAGGATCCATTTCAGAGGGTAGCTATGGATATTGTGGGGCCTCTGAGTACCCCAAGTTCCACAGTGAAAAAGCATATCCTAGTGGTAGTAAATTATGCTACCAGATACCCTGAAGCAGTGGCCCTGTTCTCCACTGAAGCCGAAAAGGTGGCAAATGCCTTGTTAGAGATTTTCAGCATGGTAGGTTCCCCAAAAGAAATACTGACTGACAGAGGTGCCAATTTCATGACAGACCTGCTGACTTGTCTGTGGAAGTACTGTGGGGTGAAGCACCTAAAGACCACCCCTATCATCTGCAGACTAATGGTCTTGTTAAGAGGTTAAACTCTACACTCAAGTAGATTCTACGGGAATTTGCAGACCAGTTTAAGAGGGAGTGGACAAATATTTACTCCATCTGTTGTGTACTTACAGAGAGATTCCCCAGGAATCCACAGGTTTTTTACCCTTTGAGTTGTTGTATGGGCATAGGGTGAGGGGATCTCTAGATCTGATTCGAGATAAGTGGGAGGGTGAGTGTGAATCCCACAAGGAGTCTGTTGTGGCACATGTCCTAAATCTCAGGACAAGGCTCAGGGAACTCGTGGGCTTAGTGCAGGAGAACCTGGCAGAAACTCAAAAAGGTCTGGTATGACAGGAATACTCATGCTAGAGAGTATGCTGTAGGGCAGCAGGTAATGGTTCTCATTCCTTTCAGACACTACAAGCTGCATGCAGCTTGGGAGGGTCCATACAAGGTGGTAAGGAAGGTCAGTGATGTTAACTACATGGTAGAACTGCTAGGCAGGAGACAGGGGCACACATTTTACATTATGAAACCTTTCCTTGATAGGGAAACCCTTGTGCTGAGTATTTGCAGTGGATGGCAGGAGGAGTCTGAGGGGGATCTGGTGACTGATAGTCTCAGTGAGACTTGGACTGACACCTCAGTGGAAGGGGTAGCAATGCCCCAGCAGCTATCTCCTACCCTGGTTCGAGAAATCTGAGTAATTTTACAGGAGTTTGGGGGCATGTTCACTGGGAAACCAGGATGCACCCACCTGGTGCAGCACCATGCAGATAAAGGACCACAAAGGCCTATTAAGCAGACTCCTTATAGGATGCCTGAGAGAGTCAAACAGACTTTGAGGGAGGAGCTACAGGAAATTTTGGAAGTAGGGGAAATTCAGGAGTCCAGCAGTCCCTGGGCCTCCCCAGCTGTGCTGATATAAAAGAAAGATGGCAGCACCAGGTTGTGTGTGGATACTTACCCCATGCCTAGGGCAGATGAAGCCCTAGAGCAGCTGGGTGGGGCTAAGTATCTTACCACTATTGACTTTACCAAGGATTACTGGCAGGTGCCCTTGACTCCCAGCACTAGAGAGAGGTCAGCCTTTGTGACTCCTTTTGGCTTGTATGAGTTCACGAAAATGTACTTTGAGATGAAAAATGCCCCAGTGACTTTCCAGAGGCTGGTAGATTGTATCCTAGCAGGAACAGGAGATTTTGCCCTTGATTACCTAGATAATATTGCCACCTCTAGCTATTCCTGGCAAAAGCACCTTCAGCATGTCAGGGAGGTGTTGGGCAGACTACAGAGGGCAGGGTTGACCATGAACCCAGCAAATGTCAGATGGGTATGGCAGAGTTCTCTTACCTGGGACATAGAGTGGGGAGTGGTAAAATCAGGCCAGGTCCTGCCAAAGTGGAAGCTGTTCAGGCATGGCCTGCCTCTGTTACCAAAAAGCAGGTGAGGGCATTCTTAGGGGTAATACAGAAAGTTTGTCCCTGATTATAGTACCATATCTGCTCCTCTCACAGACCTGACAAGGAAAAACAGGCCATATAAGGTATTATGGACCCCAGCATGTGAGCAAGCATTTCAGAAGTTTAAAGGAGCTTTGGGAGGACCCCCTGTGTTAGCCAGTCCAGATTACAGCAAAGAATTTGTTGTGCAGGTAGATGCTTGAAAGCATGGGGTGGAGGCTGTACTTAGCCAGGCTTCTTAAGAGGAAGAAGAGCACCCAGTGGTATATCTCAGTCATAGGCTCCAACCCAGGGAGGAATGCTATGTAGTTATAGAAAAGAAATGCTTAGCCATAGTGTGGGTACTGCAGAAACTTCAGTCTTATCTGTATGGAAGGAAATTCACTGTAGTTACAGACCACAATCCCTTAATATGGCTACATCAAGCCAGCCAGCAAAATGCCAGTCACTAAGCTGGAGCCTAGGGTTGCAAGCATATGATATGGCAGTGCAGCACCACAGTGGGATTAGCAATGCCAATGCAGATAGTCTCTCAAGACAGGGAAGGGGGTAAAGTAATCCAAGATAGGCTCAACCCTCTCAAGCAAAGTTTCTCAAGGATCACTTGAAAAACTAGCTTGAGTTTTTGAGGGGGGGAATGTGACACTGCCAGACCAGCTATCTGGAATTTTGTAAATAATTCTATGTCATTTGTGAATATTGATATGACTTATATAGAACTGTATGTTATGTACTGAACATACTGAATGTAACCACAGTATACCCTGCTGGAACATAGAAGATTAACTTGCAAAGCTGGGCCATAAACAAAATATGTTATATCTCAGTTTCACTTCAGTAGCAGACACAATGTCTAGAGCTATAAGTTTTTTCTATTGTCTTGAAAGAAAAGTAATTACTAGGTTTAAAATGTGAAGTGTTTTTTTTATGACTTCCTAGCAGCTACACAGTTCTGAGCAAACATCTGAGAGATATGTATTTCTTACACAGAGATGTTAAAATTCTGTTACGTTTCTGTTTAGCCTGGAAACTGAAGTCAGGTTACCAACAGTGATGTCACCCAAGCTTACCCAGCAGTAAAATGCGATATTAATTTAAGAACTCTCTCAGAGAGAGACTGTGCATTTTGTATTTTGTCTTGGACCTAGCAAGAACATCCATTCATCATCATCATCTGCACTTGTCTGTCTGTAAGTAAGATTCAGGGCATAGTATCTCTTACATATAGGTAGGAATATAGTAAAGATTAGTTTAGATGTTTTCTGTATTTATTTGAGACTGACCTGCAATGTTGTTTTAAATTATTTCTTGTGATTTTGAACTCTGATGTAACTGTGTTTATTTTCTGAGTATTGTCTTGTCCTTTTATTATTTATTGTTAAATACATTTAAACCTATCTTTGTGTCTGATATTTGTGAGACATATTTAAGCTCTTGCATATGTATTTGGTGACACTGTACAGGCCACTCCTAAATAGCCTTGCAAGTCTTGGTCAGACTACCATTTGGATTAATAGTAACATTACACAGTAGGATTGGATACGCTTTGTAAGAGCCTTATTGTAGCTGATAAGTAAGGGTGGCTGATGGCAGCTGGTACTACCTTATTGTCTGGGCAGAAGGGGGCATAGCTAGTAAACCTGTGCTGGCCTTTCCCAGGTGTGTGTGTGTGTGTGTGTGTGTGTGTGTGTGTGTGTGTGTATGTGTGTGTTTGTATATCAATCAAATCTCAAAATGTGTGAGTGTCAGCTACTTGGGCAGGGACACGAAGCACTTTTTAGACCTAGAGGATTCTGGAGGTCTTAGCTTGGCTACTCGGCTGAGATCTCAATCCTATAGCTGTGCCAGTGGGGAGTCTCATTGGGGATCTGGAGAAAGAGGGAGAAACCAGCCCCAGACTGACTGTGATCTCTGTATGCTCTTAAGGGAAATTGCACTTTCCTGTGTGTGCATTTGTCATTCTCCCGGTGTGTACATCCCCCCCCCCTGTTACCAGTGGTGAGGATTGCGGCTCCTTGATTACTGGGCTAGGTCATGGGCATCACATCCCCCTGCAAAAACATTAAGAAAATGTGGTTAAACTTTGTCATATTTTTCAATGGTTTTCTATGAGATTAGATTTTGTCTCATTTCTAAGTGTTTTTGCAGGAAGCAAACTCTCCTGCATTCCCCGTTTGGGGGGTTTGATTCCTCAGACCCCCTGATAATTTATATACCATTTCTGAGGTTGCACAATACAGGTGATACTGCATACATCTTTTCTGGGTGCTGGGTTATAGGTTCATAGGTTCACAGGTAAGTACTAGGCTAGCTGCCAATGTGGGCCATTTTAAGCCAAGCCCATTGCTCTTTTTGGTTATAGATTGGTCTTACCCATCCCATGGTTGATAATTATATATTTCCCCTAATAATTGTTAGTATGACTTCAATTTTATCAGTCGTTTGTGCTTAGATATTTTTTAGTTTAGTTATTTTTACTTTTAGATACTTTGTTGTTAATCATTTTACTGTTTATCATATGTTATTTAGATGATTTCACCTTATATATATATATATATATATATATATATATATATATATATATATATATATATCTACTAGTTAAAATTGAAATCACCTAATATCAACTGACTTATAGATTAATACTAGGCTACCTGCCCTTGGGGGCCACTTTAAGCCTATCCAATTTTCCTTGGTGAGAATCAAAACCTCTACCTCTTATTTGTGAGATAAACAAATTAACCATTATGCCAGCCCCCAACTCTAAATTATAGGTTTGGTTCATAGGCAAATACTAGGCTATACATCTGAGACTAGTATAAACCAAGCCCCTAACCAGAGGTCAGAACCAAACACTGTACCTTACATTTGTAAGGTAAAGACCTTAACCATTATGCTAACTCATATGCAATGCCAATTCTCAATAAATGGCAACTCAAGTCAAAAGGAGCAAGCCCTGCCTCTTGGTCTTCCACACCCCCTGCTAATTATATATACTAATTCTGAGATCACATAAACATGGGCTAAGGGCATACGCCATATTTATGTGATCTCAGATGCCTCTCAACTATCTGCTTAATCTATCATAAGTGATTCACTAAAAAGCTGTCAACTAAACACATACTCGACCTTTTGCAAGGAGCCCATAAAGAGATAGCTAGCTAGATAGCTAGCTAGCTAGCTAGATAGATAGATAGATAGATAGATAGATAGATAGATAGATAGACATATATAAAATATTATTTTAACCAAATGTAACACTACAGCGTTACAACAGAAACACATTTGATTGAATGCTAGCACCTATGCCTCTAATGGACACAAGCAACCTGTAAATGGCTCATCTCCCAGGCACCTGCTTGTAAATGCCTCATCTTCCAAGCCCCTGCTTACGCTTATTAAGGGTATTAGAATTCGTCAGAGATTTGGGATGCATGGCAAGGCTTAAAAAGGCCCGTGTGGTAAATAACCTAGTAAACACCTATGAATCTATGTACCTATGAACTATTCGAGTAACTGCTAGGTGATGTGTTTTAAACTGCTAGGTGATGTGTTTTATCAGTGTAAGTGAACAGTTATGTGCCATTAACTTAAACACACTATTTGTTTATGGTTTGTGCCTTTGCTGAGATCAACTTTCTGTAAGTTGAGGGAATTTCTAATTTTCCCCCACTGTTATGTGATCTTGGAGTTTCATGGATTTACAGGTTCATAGATATTTCAAGGATATTGAGTCTTATAAGCATACCATACCTGTACTCTCCCTCAGGATATACCTCTTTTCTTCCAGAGGGCCATGCCAGCCACCCCAGAGTAAATGTATGGAAACTCATCCAGTCATCTAGTTTTGTTTAAAAGAAGACAGTGAGTCACTCTGTTTAACATGAAGGAAAAGATTATTCCAGATGTTTTGGAGGTGCTGGGTTATAAACCTGTTCCTCCATCATGTTTTATTTACCTATTGGTGAAGATTTAGATACCTGATCTTATTATTTATGAGGTCATTGGACATATGGCGATATATGGACATATGGCCCTGGACAACTGGGTGGTTAATGGCACAATATGTGAAACAGAGGCATCCCCTCAAAAATCTGTAAGACACTGAATAAAGGGCTAGAACTGTCAGCTTCTTTTGATAATACAGGGACTTTAGGTCAGTGATCTTTTTGGTTAGAAATCGTTGATGTCTTTCATATTGTTTGATAGGTTTAGTGAGATACATCCTAAAGGAGGTATTGTACTCAATAACTGGTCTGATCAATGCTGAGTATAAGGGATACCTTCTCAGACCTTGATGCTATTGCTTTGGTAACAAGTTGTTGTGCAGAATACAATAATTTCCTGACAGCCATTGCTACAAACTACAGGTAATTCCTTGGTCCCTGGCTACAATGTCATTTTGTAGTGGTATGTTGTGTATATGGCATGATGAGGGAGGAGGTGTCTACAAAAAGAGACAATGCGGCACGTTTTAACATTTAGATTGAGACCATTTTATCATACCAAGGGCTTACTAAGGAAAGCTTATTCTGGAGGAAAAGGGTCCAGAGGGTGAGTTAACAACAACTCCCAGTTTGCAGTCATCTGCAAACCTTGTTAGCTAGAAATGTTGCCTGTCTGTTTTTCTGATCTGAGAAGTAAATGCCAGAAAGAAAATGTCCTAGCACTGTGCCCTGAGGGACAATGCTGGTCACCTTCATACATTCTGGTAAGGCAGCTGCATCTTATACTGTGTGGGTTCTAATGACGTCTGGATGGCAAATAGTGTAGAGGGCCTTGACCATGTGTACTGCATGACCACTGCCTACAGCCTCCATAATCCTTTTAAAGAAATTTGCCAGATTAAATAGACAGACTCTACCCATCACAAGCCAAACTGTTTGTGATCAAATTAAATAAGATGCTTGAAACTGTAGGTTATGAGATCAGTTATAATACATTCCATGACTTTACAGATGAAGTTTATACAGATGATAGATATATAATTATATGGGTTGGTTGTAAGTTCATTCTTATAGTGGGGCATCACCAGTCAAATGCACCATTAATCAGGGACAAAACTAGTAGCTAAACTTGGGTTAAACAATACCAGTTTGGCACTTCTGCTCTCCCCACAGATTTGCTATGACTCTGATTATATCTATCTATCTATATATATATATATATATATATATATATATATATATATATATATGTATATATATATATATATATATATATATATATATATATATATATACATACATATATATATATATATATTTATACACACACACACACACACACACACACACACACACACATACATACACCATGCACACAGATGTGTGTGTGTGTGTGTGTGTGTGTGTGTGTGTGTGTGTGTGTGTGTATATATATATATATATGTATGTGTGTGTGTGTGTGTGTGTGTGTGTGTGTGTGTATGTTGATGTAAACACACGTACACACACACACACAACTATATTTGTAGATCTATAGATAGATAGGTATTTATATGTATAATGCAGTTAATCCCACTGAACGCTGTGCTAACCTGAAGAAGCTCCAGTGGAACGAATGACACTTTAACAATAAACTCAGTGAAAGTTAATGCTTCTTGAAAGGTCAACTATACCTTGTATAGTAGCCATTGGAGTTAAATAATTGCCACTCTTAGCAAAAGAACTGAAAGGTACCAGTTCCTTAACATTATTGCTTAGACAACCATAGTCAGCTCCTGAAGTCAAATGTGAAATCTCAGCTGTCTAATTGGTTAAAGATAATGTCACAGGAATCTCAAAACATTTTATTAATCTCAGATCTCATTATCTGACTCTCTGCCAAATGGACTTGACTCAGTACTTTTAAAAATGTTTGTGATTTCTTCTATGACAACTGCTTATCCTCTCCCTGTACAATGTAAAATCTCAGACTCTGGTAATAACTGATACCGTTCTTATGTGCCGAGATTTCTGCCCAAAATGTTCATCCAATGACTCTTACATGCTCTCCTTCTTTTATATATGTTAAGCTTGTAACACTTCTGTCATAATATTGCTTCTATTTTACCTGCCTATCTCTGAGTTATGCTAAAGTTTGCAGTTTACTTTCCGGTAGCAGTAAATTAAAAAAATAATAGTAGTTTAGATTTCAGCCCTATCGTCTATAAATGTGAAAATAATAAACCTACAGCTTGCAAAAGTATTTCACCATTGTGTAAGAAAGCAAGATGAATGTCTATTTGATTTCATTCATAAGATTTTTTAGCTCATGTATGGGCCATGTTCATCTCTTTTATTTGGTCGTGGTTATCTTGGAGCTGAAGTAATACATTGAAACTCATAAGCTCTTGTTAAGTACTGGAATTATTGAGTAACAAATTATGTGCCATTATCTGACATTATTGTTCAGGTATTCCATGTCTTGCAGACATTGACTTAAGTACATTTATCACTACAAGTTTCTGGAAACTTAATTTAATAGCCAACATATAGCAGAATGCTAAGATTATTATCCTATAACAAATCATTTCTTAAGAATAATGTCAGCATTTCATGAGGTATCACGTTTCTTTTTGGTTCTGGTTTAGATGCCTTCCACACAGCAAACCATTATAAATTGTTTGCTCTAATTCTCTTATCCTCCAGACCTTTACATGATGTTCATAACACCTTCTTTGCACTTAGAAATTCCCAAATCAGTCTTACTGACTTCCAGAATCATTTTGTTTCTCAGCTGTGATGGAATTGATTATGACTTTCTCACATTTAAACAGTAGAGTCTAATACATGACGGTTCCTCTTGGAATTTACAGTAAAATTAAATGAATGGGCATATGTAGGCACTTTATATAAAATAGCTTCTCTTAACAGTGGTATTTCTACATTTTCAATTACAACTGTTTTCATTTGTTGCACTTTTTTGTCAGGAGCCACTAAAATTGTTGTCAGAGCACACAAAACATTTATGTCTTCCTCCAGCAAATCTTCCTTATGTTTATACAGATAAACTTTGATTAACAAGTCAGCAATAATTATTAATTTGAGTCTTTGTGCTGTACCTCCAGATCATATTTCTAAAATATAAGCAACAGTTTATATTTTATTTTTTATTTTTTTATTTTTATATATTTAGTTAGGTTTTTTTTTCTTTGTTTTTTTTTTTTTTTTTTTTTTGCAGTTTTGCAGTTTTGCAAATGTTATATGCATTGGTTATCGGAATATGCTTTGTGAAAGCTTTTGATCTATGCCTGCTCTAGGAAGTTTTTCACATACATGATCATGAAATTTCTGCCAACTGAAGACTATAGCTAGTATTTTTAATCCATACATCATGCTCCAATTGTACTTCATTATCAGGAGCATTCCTCAGTCTGAGTCTTAAAAAGTCCATGTTTCATGCAGTTTATTGATTCATCAACAATGCTTTTTGTATTTATAAATTTACAGTTATAACCACAACATGAGCTCCCTAGTTATAGTTGTTAGTAAATATTAAACTTCTATATTTATTATTCCACATTATGAGATGTCTTGTCACACATTCTGGAAATAGCAGGTTAGGGGTAATGCTGCGGTAACCTGGTTTGTAAGCTTGACACAAACAATAGTTTTGCCTTCCTGCATTAGTACTATCCCTAGTATTTTCAGAATTCATATTCCTGAATCATCAGAGGAAATACTGATTCATAAAATATTTAAGTGGAGATCAAGTTTAGGTAGCTTTTATAATAGCTCAAAGAAGGTGCAATCTAGGGTTAAGGAACATATTTCAGACTCATGGCTTCATCAACTATCATAAAATGTGATCCCTAATCCTGCAGTACAAGATATTTTATTTATCTAGCAACAGACCTCACATAATCTATCACATTCTACATACTGATATATGTATATAAGGCTCTACTTTGTTTTGTTGAACCTCATTTCACTGAATTTCATTTCAACCCGACCACTTCGCTGAAAACTCAAATTGCTGAAAACTCATTGCACTGAACATCATTTCACTGAACTGCAGTTCGTATATATGGCATTGTGTAGGGTACTGTAAGACAAGTAAAAGGTATATGCCCTTTTCCCCACTGTAGTACAATCCTGGAGTTAGTATATATAGTTAGGGGTGTGTGGGGAGCATAGCCCCCCCACTTAGTTTGAGTACATATTGTCTTCCAGAGAGAGTTAGTCATTGGTGTTGCCACTATGCATGTCTATTGTTTAAAATGTGTTGTTTTGAAGTTTTTGGTAAAATACAATATAAAACAAACAAGGTGGGGGTTGTGCCCCTCACCCCCCAACTATATATGCTAACTCCAGGATTGCACTACAATGGATAAAAGGGCATATACCTTTTACTTGCCTAACAGTACACTACACAGTGCCATATATACTAAGTTCAGTTCAGTAAAATGAGATTCAGTGAAATGAGTTTTCAGTAATTTGTGTTTTCAACGATGTGTTTGGGGTGAAATGAAATTCAGTGAAATGAGATTCAATGAAACAAAGTAGACCTGTATGTGTGTATATATATATATATATATATATATATATGATTGAAGTTTTAAAACTTCAAATTTCATATGGCCGAGACCATATGATCAAAGTTTCAAAACTTCGAACACTTGAAAGAAACACAAAAACAAAACAAAAAGATTTTCCAGAATATTTTTTGCAGGAGGGCAAGCCTCCCTGCATCCCCCACACCCCATGCTATTTAAATATACCAACTCCAAGATTGCACTACAGTGAGGAAAAGGGAAAATTTCCTGTTCCGTGCTGTATGGAGATCTTATTCAGAATGTTCAAAGTTTTAAAACTTTGATCATATGGTCTCGGCCATATGAAATTTGAAGTTTTAAAACTTTGATCATCTGAAGGAAACCCATATACATATATATATTTATATATATATATATATATATATATATATATATATGTATATATATATATATATATATATATATATATATATATATATATTTATTTTATATATATATATATATAGAGAGAGAGAGAGTGAGAGAGAGAAAGAGAGAGACAAGTGAGATAGTGTGTGCATTTTATTTAACTGAAACAGTAAACCATTGAATCACAAAATATCAACCTTAAAAGATTGAAATTCAAATCATCTAAAAAGAGATACACATTAAACCTCTGCAAATTATATGTAGCAAATCCAAGACAACACAACCGTGGGGGGAAGGGCAAATTCCCACTCGCAGCTGTATCATGACTTCCCATAAACTAATGCTGACATTCTATGGTCATATGACTATAACATTTCTTTTGCTTGTATGAAAAACATTAAATATTACCAACACTCGACTTAGTCAGTTCTTCCCTCTGTCTGTCTGTCTATCTCTTTATCTATATATCTATATTTTCATGGGTTCCTGGAGTTTGATCATATGTTCACTTGATAGAATGTTTCATTAGGAGGGTTGTTTTGTTGAACTGCCAGTTCATTGCAGGATGCCACCTGCTTTGCGTGCAAGATCACAATGTTGTGATGGTGGGATTTTACCTTTTCTCTATTGTTTTGCAGTCTCAGAGTGGGTATATATAATTAGCAGGCATGTGGGTGGTGCAGGGAGGCTTGTTTTTTTTTTTCTTTTACTTTTGCTTGTGCCAAAATTTGTGCTTGGCATTTGTGTACCACTGTGTCGATGCACTGAGGTTTGAGTGTATGTGATCTACTGACATATAACCATATCTCTATGTGTGTGTGTGTGTGTGTGTGTGTGTGTGTGTGTGTGTGTATGTGTGTGTGTGTGTGTGTGTGTGTGTGTGTGTGTGTGTGTGTGTGTGTGTGTGCGTGCGAGTGTATGTGCGTGCGTGTGTGTGTGTGTGTGTGTGTGTGTGTGTGTGTGTGTGTGTGTGTGTGTGTGTGTGTGTGTGTGTGCATGCACGCGTATGTGTGAATCTTTGTGTTTTACTATTGTTTATTAACTGAATGAAGTGAACTGCTTTTGGTAAGAATGAAGTCACCTTCCCTTTGAAAACAAAACAGACAGAACTGATGTAGTGTTATAAAATTGCGGCTTTGGGTTCATTACAGCCAACCCATTAATTCTGTAGACAAAATCTAGCATTACATCCTCTTACGTTTTAAAAATAAAAAATGAAGTGACCTAGCAGAGTAATCTTTTGACTGTGAATTTCCTACACTCTGATTTCATGGACAAGTATTAGCTCTATGAGTAGTTTTGCCCTTAGAGAAGCACTAGATTCTCCTGACTTGTGAAAGTAAGTGTGTAAAATAGCCAAGAACCAGTACCCAGGAAAGATAATAGTTCTTTTGTTTCAATAATTAAGATGAATAATTGTATGTCTCAAAAATGAAGTGGTTTCTGGTATTTGAACACATCCTGGCATACTTTTTTTAATCAGAGGTAACAAACAGCACAGTTCTATGGTATGACATTCACAGTGCATGCTTTTATTCCCATTACATATATTGTGTATATGTGGGGATTTGCTTGGCTGTGTCAGAAAAGAGATCTGTGTGAACTAGGAGCACAATAAATTGCAGAGTTGGTGTAGACCTCTCAATATTTGACAATAACCATGGCTTTTACTTGCTGGGAGGTGGAGGTTTTAAATGTAGCTGCTTGGAAAGCAATTTGGTATTGTAAGCTTTATGTAGGGTACATATGTAATGCTACATTTGGTACTGTGGGTTTTCACTTTGTGATTTTTGTTTATTAAGTAATTTGTTCTGTTTTGTTTTGCTTTTTGGTAAAAAAGTAAAAATAGACTGATAAGCTGGTTCTCAGATTTAGTTCATTGCTATCTTATAAGAACAGACGACTTTCTTGCTCCATATGAACCCAATAAGCCAAAAAGATATTCCAGCAATGTTCTAGTGAACTAACGAAATAGCTAAGGTTGCAGGTAAGTGTAGGAAAAAAAAGACTTCCCAGGGGCTTACAGTTACTGGTATCATCAAAAAAGTTCATGACTGTGAAGAAAATTAAGTTTCATGGTGTCCACAACAATTTGTGCTGACCACAAAATATTTAACAGATCTGAAAGTAGTATGATTGGAAGCAAGATCTACTTTTAAAAGATTCATATAGGTCGGAATCAAACTTCTGTTCCACTTATTAATATATGGTTAGCAAGGGTCAGTGTTTTCTTTCCCCGGTAGTAGCTTTATAGTCTAAAGAAATAAGATATTTATTACATGGTAACACAGATCTTCCTTTTACAGACACCTGAAAATAACAGGTCTCTTTCTGTGTGCAGCATTTACCTTAGTTAAAAAATATATGACTGCAAAAAATATAAAGAAAAAATTAACTTGCAGGATTATTCCAATTAACTTTATATAGGTAAACCACATAAACCTGAAGGTATCTAAAGCTGATCTTATTACTTTAAGCCCTTTCCTTTCTATTGCTTGTAACCCTAACCTACATTGGGAAGAATACATTTCTCTGGTGAGAATGAAATATAAGAAAGCTTTCTTAAAACTAAATCTTTTTTTTTAATTGTGACTATGTGTGTAAACCAAGGTAACTATGGAAGATGAGAGTTACGATTCAGTTTTCTAAAGTAGTCTAAGTCAGGATATTTGCATCACTTCATTTGTGAAAACAAGGTAGAGTTTATAGAGCATAATAAATTGTATAGTTGCAGTTTGGTAACAGTATAAATCAAATGAGTTTTACTTAATCATGCAGACTTTGAAGAATACCTCTTAGAAAATGAATCTACCACATGATGGTGAAGTGTTATACCAGGCTACATTTAGTCAGGGGTGTGGGCTCCATCATGCACAGGAATTGTTACTGTGTCACTACAATCTGGTTAAACATCTTAGTTAACTGTAGTCATAATGGACTGGGACTTGACAGCCTGTAGTAGACCTTAGGATAGGTTCATAGGTTTATACTAGGCTATCTGCCCTGGGGCAATTATAAGCCTAGCCCGATTCTGTATGGCTTACGCCACCCCTTGATTTGAGTATACTGTGCCCTTTTTAAGGTTTAGTTTACTGTGCCTCTGTCTAATAGTGACACTGGAGTAATCCCTGGGACAAACCTATGATCCCCCATCCACTTATCGAGATTCTTCTTGAAGAGATTCAGTGAGGTGCTCTGCCTCACATGAACTGGAATTCTATTCCAGAGCGAAGGGAGCCTCTGGGTTATGAACCTGTCCCTCCAGCAAGTTCGTTTTATTTCTGTGCTGAGGTTCAAGTCCCTTGAGCGTGTGGCTCTAAGGGATTTAGATTTACTGAGGTGGAGCATGTCCATTAATTCTGGATTTGACCTAGCTTTGTATGTCAGGCATAGATCGCCTCGAAGTAGGCGATATGCAACTGAGTAGAGCTGGAGTTTTTTTAACCGAGCAGCATATGGCATCTGTTTGAGACCCTTGATCCTCTTGGTGAGATACTTTTGGGGTCTTTCTAATTGCTGCAGGTGTCGGGTAAGGTACATCCCAAAAGGGGCATTGTATTCTATGATGGGCCTGATGAGGGATGAATAAAGGGGCACGATTACCTCTCTTGATCTAGATGTGAAACCCTTCGTGATGAGGTGGGCTATGTAGAAGGTCTTTCTAACCACTTTGGCAATGTGGTTTTCAAAGGAGAGATTGCTATCAACTTGGGTCCCCAGGTCCCTAATAACTTTCTCTGTACTTAATGGGTTTCCGCCTATGTGGTAATTTGTGGGCACATTGTTTTTGTCAAAGGGTATGACTATACATTTTTTGGCATTTAGCTTTAAACCATGGTGCTGGCACCAGTTATCTGTCTCTGTGAGACCTTTTGAAGGATGTTTGTGTCAGCTGGAGAGTTGATTATGGCGCCCAGTTTGCAGTCGTCTGTGAACTTGGTGAGCCATAGTCCTCCCACATTTGCCTGTACCTCAGAAAAGTATATACCGAACAAGAGTGGTCCCAGGACAGAACCCTGTGGGACGCCACTTGTGACCGGTTTCGAGTCTGACATGGCTCCAGCAACTCTCACTCTGTGGGTTCTGTCTTTGAGCCAGTTTGCGACCCATCTTGTGACATAGGGGTTTATATTTAAGCTGGATAGCTTATCTATGATGCCCGAGTGGGGTATTGTGTCAAATGCCTTTGCAAGGTCCAGATAAGCTGTGTGGACTACCTTCCCTTCATCTATGGCTTTGGTGACTGTTTCAAAGAAGTCAACCAGGTTCAAAAGGCAGGATCTGCCCTTGACAAAGCCGAACTGGGTAGGATCTAGTGTCTGTAGGTCCCCAATGTCTTTGTTTATGAGCTCCATGATGATCCTCTCCATAGCCTTGCAGACTAAGCTAGCCAGGCTTATGGGACGATAGTTTCCAGGGTCCGTAGAGGCTCCACCTTTGTGGAGTGGGACCACTGTTGCTGTACGCCATTCTGTGGGCACATATCCTGTAGTGAGGCTGAGATTGTATAGCTGTTTTATTTGAGGGATTAGTTCCTCTTGTAGTTCATGTAGGATGCAACCTGGGACGCCATCTGGTCCCATGGAAGCAGTGTTTTTTGCTTTGGAGAGGGCAGCCTTCACATGAGCATCTGAGATGTTTGGGAGGCAGCCCTCTGCCGGGATAGATACTTGCTGTTTTGGGGGGGGGGTGGAGAAGTTTGCACTGAACTTGTCTGCCAGGATATTGGCGATGTCTGTGGGTTTAGTGTATTTTTGTCGTTTAGAATCAACTCAGAACAAGTCTGGGAGTTGCATCCCAGGTTTTTAACATAACTGAAAAAAGCCTTATGATTGTCTTTGGTGTCCTGTGCAATTTTTCTCTCGAAGCTGGCCTTGAGGATTTTATGAGGGATCGTAATTTTTTGCTAGTACTGATCAGAGATGCCTTCCCTATTAGGGATTTTGCTCTATCATGTAGTAGCTTCCTCCTTCTGTTGTACAGTTTATTTATGGCAGGGGTCCACCAGACTAGACGCCTGCCTTTGGATGATTGGGTCTTGGTTTTGTTTGGGATAGCATGATCCATGCATTCCTGGAGTTGTCCGTAGAATGCATTTATATAGGATTCTGCAGTTTGGGCTGTAGTTTCCACTGGCCCTGGGGCCTTGAAGGATTCCACTTCAGTTTTGAGAAGTGAGAAGTTCGCTTTTGAGAAGTTTTTCACTGTGGTTTTCTGGGCTGGGGGTGGGATCGGGAAGTGGACATCCAGTGAAATTAATTTATGGTCTGATCTTACCAATGAGGGATATACTTCTGGTGTGGAGCATAGAGTCCCCATGTTGGTAATGATCAGGTCTAGTATGTTGTCCCCTCTTGTGAGAGTGGTGACTAGTTGTTCTATTGCATTTGAGTTTATAATTTCCAGGAATCTTTGGGCTAAGGTGCTGGGGCTTGAGTAGTGCTTCCAGTCAATGTTTGGGTAGTTGAAGTCACCCAATATAATGGTGTTCGGAGAGATCTTCATGTTCTCCAATGTTTTCAGGAAAGTCGAATGGGATTCCTGACTTTGAGAGGGTGGTCTGTAGGATGCTATAAACTGAAAAGCAGTCTTGCACATGGATGGTCTCCGATACTTCGTGCAATGCCACTAACCTGGAGGTGTGGATATCCTTGATAAATATGGAAACTCCCCCTTCTTTTGTGGTTCGGTCCGGGTTTTGGAGCCGAAACGCATGATATGAGGTATAGCCTGGTAGTGCTGGGGTGCTCTCTGGAGCCTTGAACCAGGTTTCTGTCACTGCACAGATATCGATGTTCTCCATACTGAGGAGAGCTTTGAGTGCATGCATCTTGAGGTTAAGACTTCTGGCGTTTAGCAGCATTACCCTTAGTTTCTTTGTTCTATCCTGTGTCTGGCTACCTGAAAATCTAATCAAAAGACACTCAGGTCCTCCTTTTCCTGGTTTGTTACCAAGTAATTAGGAAATTGAAATGTACAGCTTGTTTCCACTCCACACAAATTTTGTAAGCTGATGAAGCATTGTTTTTTCTATGTAGTGTTGCAGGAGGTGAGAGAACTGACTGTGAGGGAAACATCACTAGAGATACAATTGCTATTTGGATGGGTAGCTTGCATGCTTTGCAGTGTACTAAAAATGGAAACATTAATTTTCTCAAATGATTCTTTGATATGCAGAATAACATAATAGTGTATGTTACAGAATGAATATTGTGAATTTTAAAAAGTACGTACACCTAAGCACTTATGTATCGCTTCATCCAGTATGAGGGAAATTGATTCCAAAGGTTTTCTTGGAATGCAATGTTTGCTTTCACTTGGACTAGTTCTTTTTTCTTTATTAACTTTGCAGTTTGATAAGGTACTAAACATTTATAGTAAAGCCATAGCAAGTATTGTCAGGTATGCCTGACCAAGATTGTTACCACCTATACCTACTCACCTCTCAGAGACACACACACAGGCACGCTATATATACATTAGTGATCGCAACTCAGTTAAAGTAGACCAGTTATTGCAGTTAATTCAAGCAAGAACTGCATCATTGTTCTATTGATTTATTGTATTTTGTTTGAAATGTATTAAATGTGTAGGTAAACTGGTCAAAGACTCTTTTTAGTGATAACCCAGGCATGCAGTAAGACAGCACAATAAGTAAATAAAGCTAATAACATATTATAACAACATATTAAAGAAAACACACCGTTTCATCTTGCTATGCATGCACTGCTCACAATTTTATCCAAAAGGATGAGGTGGGTACATTTGTGTGTACATATAGCCAAGAATTATTCTAATTCTATTAACAAATAGTATTGATCAAAGTATTATTTTATCTTTATGCTTTCTGCCCCTGTTGACCACAGAGTTTCCCCCAGTCTGACTGGAGCTTGTTAAGAATTGTCTGGAATGGGCATCATTTAGGCAGCTATGTGCATTGCTTGTGTCTTTGCTGGTATCCTGGTAATGAGGACATTAAGCTGGCCTAATCTGTCTCTGGGAGAGACTAAGAGCGACTCACATCACAGCGGAGGCCGCAACACTTTCTCCTAAGCAAGTGCATCCTCCAGTTCATTTGGTCAATGAATAATACTGACCATAAGTAGGCTAGTGTATCACAGATATATTCCCAGGTCACAGGTCCACCTTCTTTCTCCAAATGACTTCTACAAACTGCAATTGGGTCCACTCCCCCCACCCCCAGGATTACATGCCCATCTCTCCTGCCAGCTCTGTCAAGCACCTGAGCTGCTAATCAACTTTAAAGATATTGTCAAGGCGTTTTCCCTCTATATCACCTGAACTGGATTAATCCAAATATATATAAAAAAATATTAAATGAGCTAGTAGTTTGCAGATTCATGCTGAGTCATCAAAAGCATTTAGATTCAAGTGCTGTTCAGCAGAAAAAAACATTGCTGAAAAAACAATTTCTGCAATTTCAACAAAAAGCTTTTTTGTGGGGTCAAGCCCCACTGCATCCCCACCTACCCCATCTTATATATACCAACTCTGAGGTCACACAACACTGTAGGAAAGGTGCAACTTTAAAGATAACTGAAAATGTTTTTTTGGCAATATTTTTGCCACTGAACAGCATTTGATCTAAATGTCTTCAGTGACTTGACTGTAACCATAGTTTGTATGGGGTTCCACTACTGAAACTTGAATACCAAAATCTCAACATGTCTCATTGTTGAATACTAATACCCAAAACACAAAACAAGAAACAAACTGTAAGTGTTTTTTAAAGAGCTCCCCTATACCCTTAATATTGTGTTTGGGGGGGCAAGCCCACCTTACCTCCAAAATTATATATACCAACACCATGGTCACACAAACATGAAGAAGTAAGTAACCTTCCCAAACAAAAAAACACCAGTGATGGTGTAACTCAACAACAGACTGAATTTATTTAGTGCTTTCCTTCACTAAATATAACTAGACTTCTTTGCTGGGTATTTGTGTTTTTAATCTCCCACAACAAATGAAATGCTGCCAGCAAACACTTAGAAATGACACCAACAGTGATTTTCTATGGAAAGCAGTAATCAGTGTTCTGATCCTTGATGTTTTGTGGCTCAGGCACATATTGCTTGAGGAAAACTAGCTTAGTACTGTGTAGAGAAGTCACTGTGTAGAGCACAACAAGTATTAAAATTACAGTGATTCAAACAGCAAGGAAGTTCTGCTCCAAAAATGGATAAAGTGCAGGTTATGGAGAGAAGAATATAACTTAGGACAGCCACTGCCAGTGAAGGAAGAGCAGTTTGCTTTGTCATTAGGAAGTTAAAGAAGTCTTTTTTTTTTAAATGGCTTAGGCAGTTAGGTTAGAAGGAGGCTGATTCCACAGACTTAGGCAGTTAGGTTAGAAGGAAGCTGATTCCATTTAGGCAATTAGGCTAGAAGGAGGCTGATTCCACAGACTTGGGCAGTTATGTTAGAAGGAAGCTGATTCCATTTAGGCAGTTAGGTTAGAAGGAGGCTGATTCCACAGACTTAGGCAGTTAGGCTAGAAGGAGGCTGATTCCACAGACTTGGGCAGTTAGGTTAGAAGGAAGCTGATTCCATTTAGGCAGTTAGATTAGAAGGAGGCTGATTCCACAGACTTGGGCAGTTATGTTAGAAGAAAGTCGATTCCATTTAGGCAGTCAGGTTAGAAGGAGGCTGATTCCACAGACTTGGGCAGTTAGGTTAGAAGGAGGCTAATTCCACAGACTTGGGCAGTTAGGTTAGAAGGAAGCTGATTTCACAGACTTGGGCAGTTAGGTTAGAAGGAGGCTGATTCCACAGACTTAGGCAGTTAGGTTAGAAGGAGGCTGATTCTACAGACTTAGGCAGTTAGGTTAGAAGGAGGCTGATTCCACAGACTTAGGCAGATAGGTTAGAAGGAGGCTGATTCCACAGACCTGGGCAGTTAGGTTAGAAGGAAGCTGATTCCATTTAGGGAGTTATATTAGAAGGAAGCTGATTTCACACACTTGGGCAGTTAGGTTAGAAGGAAACTGATTCCACAGACTTGGACAGTTAGGTTAGAAGGAGGCTGATTCCACAGACTTGGGCAGTTAGTTTAGATGGAGGCTGATTCCACAGACATAGGCAGTTAGGTTAGAAGGAAGCTGATGGCATTTAGGCAGTTAGGTTAGAAGGAGGCTGATTCCACAGACTCGGGCAGTTAGTTTATAAGGAGGCTGATTCCACAGACTTAGCCAGTTAGGTTATAAGGAGGTTGATGCCACAGACTTAGGCAGTTAGGTTAGAAGGAAGCTGATTCCATTTAAGCAGTTAGGAGGCTGATTCCACAGACTTAGGTTATAAGGAGGCTGATTCCACAGACTTAGGCAGTTAGGTTATAAGAAGGTTGATTCCACAAAGAGGTTCCTAATCCTGATCAGCCTATTCACTAGCCTTTGAAAAAACTCTTTTGTCAGGATAATAAGGCAGTTCAACTGTTGGCAGACAATTGTGAGTAAGGAGCTAGGTTGAAAGTTACACACTTTTTAATAACAAAAGACAGCTGTTAGAGAAATTATGAAGAGGTGAGGGCATTAAGGAGGTAACTCTGCTTGACAGAAACAGTACAGTAGTGTAAAATCTTACCATAACAGTAGATATCCTTCTCTTCACTGTTGCAGTATTCTTCATAGAAGGGATGTCCCGTACAGGGTAGCCCAATGCTCAGCCAATATGAAAAAGCCTAAAAAAAAACTTGTATGCACTGTACATCACATTTATGCTCCCTGCACAGAATGTAGGGCATAAAAAGGATGTATGGATGCAATTACATGGAACTAAATTGCCCCAGAAGAAAACAATTGCCATAGAACAAAGAAGTTTATGCATATCCAGAAGGAAAAAATGCAGAACAAACAAGAGGGGGTTGGAGGAAAGGAGCAAATACTGCACCAGTGAAGAGAAGGACATCTACTATTATGGTAAGGTTTTACACAACTGTACTATATCCTTCTATATCATTGTTGCAGTATTCTTCATAGAAGGGAGAGTAAAAAATCTCAAGAAACAGAATGGGAGGTGGAAGGCTGAGAATGCTCCTCAACAAACCCACATAAAATGCTTTCAGCAAAACAGGCTCTGGCCCTAGAAACCATATCCAACTTATAATGCTGAGTAAAAATATGCACTGAAGACCAAGTAGCAGCTTCAAAGATGGAATTGGTGTCTATCCCTTGAAGATAGCACCAGAAGAAGCAACAGCCCTAGTGGAATTAGCTCTAACAGAAGTAGACAGAGATTTGCCATGAAAAAAATAACAAAAGGAAATGGCCTTAGACATCCATGAGGAAATGGTTTGCTTAGCAACAGCAATCAACAAGACCCTGGATGGAAGGAAACAAAAAGCTGAACAGACTTATGAATAGTCCTAATTTTATCCAAACAGCACCTGAGCTGTCTGTGCATATCCAATGTATGCAGGACCCTGTTACTAGTAGACAGCCGAGAAGAGAAAAGGGGAGGGAGTTATACCAACTGATTCAAGGCAACTCATTTACTACCTTGGGCATAACAGAAGGATTAGTACAAAGGGACACCCTGTGCCTGTGAAAAACTGAAAAAGGAGGAATGGCCATAAGGGCCTGGAGCTCAGAAACCCTCCAAGCAGAAGTAAGAGCTAGCAACAAAACAGTCTGCCAGGTACAATGTTACAAAGAAGCAGAATCTGCAGACTCAAAAGGAGCCTGAGTCAATTTTTCCAAAACAAAATTAAGGTATCAAGGAGGGGGAATGGGTTTTCATGGAGGCCTAATATGCAGGAAGCCTTTAAGAAATTAATTTTTCCTCAAAATGAGAATTCAAAGGATGATTCAAGGGCAGACAAGCAGAAATGTCTGACAAATGGGCCTTCACAGAAAAATAGATCAAGACAGACTGGAGCAACTCACAAAAATAAGAGATGACCAGAGGGACCACCACTGAAAAAGAGTCCTGGTTATGAGTATGGTGCCAGACCAAAAATCTTTTCCATTTGGACATATAATATTTTCTGGTTGAGGATTTCCTTGCCTCCTGTAAAACCCTAAGTATGTCCTCAGAAAAGAGGTGCCTGAAAGGGATAAAAACACTATCACCCACAATGTTAGTTGCAGAGTGGACAAGTGAGGATGGATGAGAGACCCCATGTGAGGAGACACAACAAGTGAGGTAACTCGTGATGATTGCCCCTGGTCAGATACATTAAGAGGGTTAACCAGTGCTGTCTCAGCCAAAAGGGAGTCAATAGCAAGATTTTTGGGGAGTCAAGCTGAGTCTTCTGTAGGACTCTTAGAATGAGAGGAAGAGGAGGGAAAACATAAAGAAACATCTCCTTCCAAGGAAAGGAAAGGGTATCCATCTTCCATACCAGATTGCATGGCACTCTGGAACAGAAGAAAGGAAGCTGTCTGTTCAGAGTGGAGGCAAAAAGATATACCCGAGGAATACCCCACTGATGGACAATGTCCAGAAACATGTCTCTGTGAAGCATCCATGCATGAGCCTGTATTTTGGACATGCTCAGAGAGTCTGCCACTAGATTGTGCTCTGAAAGAATATATACTGCCTAAAGAGTTAACTGATAATTGACAGCCACTTCCCAAGTCTGACGTGCCATCCTTCAGAGGAGGTAAGATTTTGTACCCCTGTGCTTGTTGACATACCACATCACTGTAGAGTTGTCTGTGTACACCTTCAAAGGGCCCGGAGAGAACATGGTATGAAAAGCCTGAAGGGCCAGAATCAGAGCTCTCTTCTCTTTGCTGTTGATATGGTCTGACTTCTGATGAGGAGCCCAAAGTCCATAAACTTTCACATGATGAAGAGAACCCCCCACCCTATGTCTGAGGCATTGGTGAACAGCTCTTGAGAAGGGACTAGAGGCTGAAAGGGCCAGCCTGGGTTCAAACTTTTGAATCAACCACTTGAATTCCCTCTTGAGATAGGGAAGGAGAGGTACACTGAAATTCAGAGGGTGATGATGCTGTAACCAAACTGACTTGAGGTACCATTGAAGCATCTACATATGCAGTCTGGCAAGAGGAAGCACTGGAATAGGAGAGGCTATGCATCTCAGGGCACGAAGAAACTCCCTGGCTGGCATGGCAGTCGGAGGAAGAAGAGACTGAAAGAAGGCTGTCAACAACAATGCCTTTGGAAGCAAAAGAGATGCCAAAGTTGGCATTGTCTGAATTCTGCATCTCAGATACACATGATCCTGACAGGGAGTCAGGACGGACTTTTGGAAGTTGATAGTAAATCCCAGACTTTGAAGAAGAGAAATTATGAACTGCAGATCCTGTAACAATCACCTGGGAGAAGACGCCTAAAGCAACAGGTTGTCCAGATAAGAGAAAATCTGAATGACTTGGAGACTGCAGAAGGCATTACTAGGAGCTAGCCATTTTGTGAATACCCTTGGGGCAGTAGAGCAGCCAAAGGGCAAAGCAGAGAACTGAAAATGAGAGAAAGGCACAGGGAAATGTAAAAACTTCCTGAAGAGAGAGAGAGGGTAAAGAGCAATATGAAAGTAAGCATCTGTCATATCTAAGGACACCAGAAAAGCCTGGGATAATAAAAGATGAAACTGTGTTTGAAGATTAAGCATCCAAAAAGGAAGGATGTTGAGAAAGGTGTTGAGCCAGGAGAGATCCAGAATAGGTCTCCAAGTTCCCTCCTTTTGAGGAACCAGGAGCATCCTGGAATAAAAGCCCCTTCCCACTTGGGAAGGGGGGACAGGTTAAATGGTTCCTTGGTCCAACAGAGGCCCTAGAACCTCTGGAAAATGAGGAAGTTGCTCTAGAGGAGTTTAAGTAATCCCTGAAAAAGGAGGGAGATATTTCTATACTACAAAGTAACTTTGAAGGATGATAGGAATAGCCCAAGAGTCTGAAGTGATGAGACATGAATTTTGAAGACAAAGGGAGAGCTGAAGGGACAAAGAAACCTGCTTTAAAAGGGGGGGACAAAGGAGACTTCTGGGCCACAGAAATCTGAGAAGCCTTAGCAGAGGGGGCCCAATTCCCACCCTTCCAGCTCTTAGAAGCCTGGTGAGGTTGCCTGCAAAAAAAGTAGACCTAGAAGGATAATTCCTCTGGAACGTAGAGTTAGGAGAGACAAAAATATGTTTAAGGTCTTGCAAGGCTTTGCCTTTCTCTTGAAGAGATTTAAACATAGCAGCAGCAGCAGTCCCAAAATGATGTGTATTATCTAAAGGAGCATCCAACAACTTGGCCTTAATGTCCTCAGGCAGAGACTGGAGAAAAAGCCAAGAATAACACCTCATGATGGACCAAAAAGCCACAGGCCTAGAAGAGGTGTCAGCAGCATCATAGCTACACTTACTAGAGAGGCGAGCCACTTGAGAAGCAGAACCTGATAAAGATAAGGCAGAGCATAAATGTTCATGTGGGTCTGGTAATTAATAGCCCTAAAGGCCAAAGTAGAAGCAGTGTAAACTTTCTTGCCAATCCTCCCCATTGCCCTACTGTCCTTATCAGAAGGCAAAAGTTTGGAAAAGGGCAAAGGTATTGAAGGTTTGTCAGAAGATGCTGACACCACGGGTCTATATTAGAAGAATGAAAACACTAAATATTGAATGGCCTAAAGGCCAAAATGTTTATCTTCACTGTACTGCGATCTCATAAAAAGCACTTTGAAGTCTGGCATTTTTGGCCTTTGAGTCGTTCGATATTTAGTGTTTTCATTCTTCTAATATAGACCCAATACCACAGCAGGATTAGCAGAAGTACATTTAAATACAAATTGACAATTCTCAAGAAACTTTATAGAACCTATCACGTTTTTTAGGAGCAGGAGGCTGAGAATCAAGTGACTTGGAAGGAACAATTAAAGTATCTAACAAGGCAGCCAACACAGGAGGAACTGCAAATGGTTTAGAAGTATCCATCTAAAGCAACTCATAATATCTTCTCTGAATATGAGACACTTGAGAAGAATCCCACTTAAAGAATTCCATCACACTAGCAATTTAGCCTTCAAAGGACAATTTCTTGAAAGGAGATTCAGGGCTAACAGAGTCATTTTAATCAGAACTGTAAAGCAAAGGTGTAGGCATCTGTGAAGAATAGAACAAAGCCCCTCAGCAGACATTGAATTCTCATCTGAGGAATCTGCTTCCCTAAGCCATTTAGAAAGGGTAGAGGTCCAAGCAGGAGCAGGTACTGAAATCCTTGAGGAGGTTTTAGGGCCATTAAGGCAGAAAACAAGCCCTGAGTAAACTCTTTCCATTCCCTTTGAGGATTCAAAGGATGGATTGAAACAAGCTTCATTTTTTCTATTTTCTTAGAAGGGACATCAGCCCTAACAAATGCTGGAGGTTCCAACTGTTGGCAAGACTCAATAAGAGTACCTGGAATTATATATATGTGAAATCCCTGTAAAACTCTCTGGGATAATCAACTACAGTTCCCACTCAATGCCCAGAGCAGACACCAGCAAAGCATCAGACAACATGCAAAAACACAGATCAATGCTGGCCTTCAGCAAGGTCATGGCAGAGGAAACTGAAATAGACACTGAACAACCTACAGAGCTGTTGCCTCCTTCTAAGGTGATGTCCGGTGGAGGCTGGACAGCTAAAGAATCTGGTCAGGCCTTCCTGACCTTCTTTTTACCTAGTCATACTATCTCAGGGTTAGAGGGTTCGGCCATGGTACCCTGGGCTAACTGTTTATGCCATTGGTTTTCAAGATAAATGGCCAGGGAAGGCAAACAGCTTCTAAATGTCTTAGGCACAAATGCCTTACAGATACTACAAGAGGTATTGTCATGGGAAGCACCCAAACAAAAATACACTTTTTTGTGACAAACCTTATGGGTAATCTGCCTCCTACACTGACATTTTCCCTTCTTGGATGACATGAACTCTAGGCAGTAAAAGAAAATACAAGACCAATAAAGTAAAAAAAAAAAAAAAACAACCTCAATGGGGCACTTATCTGATGTTGCTAAATATTCAGTACAATAACAAGGCATTCAGACCAATTGGCAAAAACAGCATTGCAACTGATGGCAAAAGAAGTTCAAGATAGTTATGTTTGTATGTCCATTTTATGCTCTGCGTTCTGTGCAGAGAACATAAATGTAATGTAGCCCCCATACAGGATCTTTTTTAGGCTTTCTCATACTGGCTGGGCATCAGTCTGTAATGTGTGGGGCATCCCTTCAATGAAAATACTGCAACAGTGATATAGAAGGGCATACAATGATATACACACTGACTTGATAAGGAAAATAATCTGCAGATGTTATTCAGACAGATCTGCAGTTACTAGAGAGGGAGGTTTACATGAGTAAAGGATGGCACAGATTTGCACTAAAGTATCCATTTCAGTCACTGATTATATCAAAATGGTGATTTTTATTATGGAAATGAGTCTTCCTATCTGTATCCCCAGTGTGGGGATGTTGCCTTCTGCATCCCCTTACTTTTATTTTTCTCACTCAGAAGACATACTAACTCAGAAGTAAAAAATATACATTTGTTTAAAAATGTCATGTATCACTCTCATATATGAATTAATGTGACCTTGAAGATTTAAATACATAAACTGCATGGGTGTGGGAGACAGAGCCACCCTGTTAGATGATACATGCATTCTTGTCCCCTCTGCAATGCACTAGGAATGGATACTGTATCTTTATGCATGTAGCAGCAGTGCTGTCCATGATCAAAACTTAAAGATTTCTGGTTTTACCCTTTAGCCCCCACATTTAAAGATTTTATTTTCTACTAGTTAGTTTTTTGCATTCTAATATTTGGCAATACATAAGTGGATGAGTCAGTTTTTTGAAAATTATACTAGAACTCTTTCATGCATGCCTCACTGTGTTCTTGGGCTCAAGAACAAACAGATTATATGAAAACAGAGGAATTTACTAATAAATAAAAAGTGCACAAACATTCATAACAATTGTATTCATTTAAACAAAATATTGTATTAATTTGTGAAGAATGCAATGCATGACATCCTGAATGCAGTAATTCAGTGACCACATTTTGTCTGATAATTTGAATGATTTAGGAGGTAACTGCATAAATATTTTTGTTCAGCTAACATGTGCAGCTTCTCAATAGTTATACATAGTAAAGGAGTAGTTAAAAAGGAATAAAATAAAATAAATAATGAAATAAAAAATTAGAGCTATGGTAGCAATGTTTCTTTCTAGTCACTCATTTATTTGTCTTGCAAACCTTTTTCCTTGGAAGACATTCATCCCATACTGTGCTATTCCCACATACTAAGACTATACTGGTGGATACTATTTCCATTATACGTCCAAGTTTTCTCGTTTCTCCCGCTTTAGGAATTTTTTTCTTCCTTTTTCCTGATTTTCAGCTCAGTGTTTTATTTGTGTGCACTTGAACTGCTGTAGCTATTTAAATTGTACAAAGTTTACTATGTCTGTTATGCCTGATTTTTACCAGAATATTTTCCATGGATACATTTAGCTGTTATTGCTCCACCTAGATTTAATAAACTCCATGTAGGCATAATGGAGAGCCTACATGGAAAATTACCATGTCTGTATACATGGTTCCCCCTCGGTAGCACGCCATGCATATTATTCATGCTTCGTTGCCAAGGGAGAGACATGGAACACAGTTAATAAATCAGGGTAGGAAGTGTGGTGTTAACTGTATCTGCAGATGAGCAACACACTCCCTGCACAGTCCAGTTGTATTATATCAATGTAATTTATTTTTTTTTTTTAAAAGACTACACGGCACGCAGTGCAGCAGTGGTAAGCAGTGCTGAGACACCTGTCAGACATCTAAAATAGAAACTAGATTCATTTAATTATTTATTTAAAGGTCAAGTTTAAGTGTAGATGAGCAGGTTTGTGTGGAGCAGGCCGGTGCTCAGCACTGCTTAAAGGTAGCTCAGAAGTATATGTAAAGGAATAGCAAAACTCCACATATCTACTTAGCTAAATAGGTAGATTTATGGCCTCCTGTGCAGTAAGTGCAGAGTTTGAATACATGGAAGGGCAACTTACCATTTTTGTTTGAAATACAAATCATGCAAATTATTTTTAAATACTGGCCTGCTGCCCTCAGCTAAGCCCTGTGAAGACCTGTTAAGTCCAGCTAAGCACTGCATAAACAAAATAAAGGCTAATAATGTTTATGCACTGCTGGGCACCACTTGGCTGGTTTGCGCACCATGAAGCACAGCTAAGCACTGCTTGGCTGAGTCACGCTGGTTTGCGCGATGCTAAGCAATGGACCACATTTTTAAATGTTGGCCAATAGCATTTAAGGGCAGGAAAACAGGCTATATTAAGCTCACTAGGCAGGAATACAGCATAATATGTTGGAGTTCTACCTGTGTAGGGACTATGACTAGCATTGGAGAGGGCGTGCACTTCCAGGCACGGTGGTGGGGCATTTAGGAGTCCAGGGTAATTGTTCGACTCCTGGTGAAAAACCATGATGACCAGCTGCTGTAGGGAAAGTTCCAGGGCTCAGAATGCAAGCTGGATGCCTGGGGCTGGCTAGCAAGTGAAGTCACCAGTGTGACAGTTATCCCTCGCACAGGTGAGCTGGGTTGTCACCACCATGATGACCTGAAGGATAAAAAGGGGAATCTGTTGGACACCTGGGTCTGAGAAGCTCAGGCAGGGAATGCTCCACAAGTTTGTAAGTAATTTAACCTTTGTTTCACCAATACCTAATCTGAATGTCTAATAAACTGGTATGTATAATAGTGCGCTTCACTACCAACAGCTGCAGAGGAGGGGCACTTGGCCAGGTTGCACCATGAATGTGGTTAGTACAGATGTATTTTGCTATCTATAGTCAAATAAGCAAGAAATAATATAGCATTGACTGTGATTAGGTATATACAGTAATGATTGTATTGCATTGAATGTGGACTTACACCTGTACCACAATAAGTGCATACTGCCAACTGTACTGCCATAAGCAGGGAAGACTAAAGCTTTAACCACAATAAAATATATGCAATAAAGTTTGTAGTGCAATAACTGTGGAATTACAGCTGTATTGCAACACCTGCATAATGGCAACTGTTGCGCAATAAAGACTTGAAAATATACCAGTACCTGCATGAAGGTATCTCTAGTTCATAGGTTCATAGGTTCATAGGTTCATACTAGGCTATCTGCCCGAGGGCATTTACAAGCCTAGCCCATAGTTTTGTGGCTTACGCCACCCCTTTAGTATGGGGAACTATACCCATTATTTTGCTGTGCCTCTGTTGAGCAGTGACACTGAGGTAATCCCTGGGTTATATCTGCGATCTCCCATCCATTGGTCAAGATTTCTCTTGTTGTGCAATAAGTGTGGAAGTAGGGCTGTTTTGCAAGAAATCAATTATGACAACTGTTCTGCAATAAAAAGATGAAATAATATCAGTACCTACATGAAGGTATATCTAATAAAGTCTGTTGTGCAATATGTGTAGATTCAGAGCTGTTTTGTAAGAAATTAATTATGACAACTGATCTGCAACAACACATGAACCAATAGCACTAACACCAAGGTAAATTGTGTACATCAGGATTGTCTTGTTTTGACCATTGCATGTCAGCTACATGCATTCAGGATGTGAGGTATGGTACTGCAGTCAGGTATAACAGTGTAATAGTTGTAGACTGCAAATAATAACACATACTCAGATATTGTTTGTTGACTTCACAGATATTTCAACACAATAACAATGTATTGTGTACATCTGCATTCTATGTAGTAATGTATAGGTTACCTAGTATCTCTGTCCTGCTTGAATTTCATGCATGTGTGTTCAACTTTCACTGCTGTCTAGTATAAAACTGGACTACTATTACCAGGTCATATTTTGCTGACAGGTGAGCTCTAGGCAAATATCAGTGACTCAGTGTCTCAGTTTGCTGAATGCTCTGTATGAAGTACATTTTTGCCACACACAGACCAGGGTTCAAATCCAGTGCTATGTAGCACTAAATATTACAGTATCAGTCACATAATGTTTACCGATATTCTCTCAACAGGAACTACAGGTAAATGGGTGAGGTAGCCCATATTATGAGTAAACTGTGTGTTTAGATGTCACAGACTGCTACAATCATTACCAGGAATGTGAAAATACAGCATAAAATAAAGGAAATAAGTATAATAATAATAAAATAAAATGAAATAAAAGAAATAAAATGTGTAAACTTTGGTATGACTGCATGCCTGGAGTGTTTGTTAAAGGTTGCTACAGTAAAGTAATTCATTCAATGCAGATGTCCTTTGCAGTCACTGCTATTGGGCGCTATCCCCATGCCTGCCAAGCAAAGCACAATAGTTCTTTACTCTCTGTACTGTACACATACATGTCTCTCAAGTGTCACGCTGTCACATAATGTAATTATTAGTGCATAATCCCTCTGTCACAGATATATCATCTACATGATTATGTAAATAGCAAAGTAACACTACATCAGTCCACAGTACACCTTGGTAGTTATATAAGTACACCTGATGTGCAAATGTTCTGTATAGTTGTGTACCTGAAGTTGTTACTGCTTGGTCCATACTGTCCCATGCGGATAGCTTGAGAGTTATGTATGTGCTACAGCAGCTATAGGGCACTTTTACACATAAAGAAAGGACAGACCTATAGAGTAGATAGCAGTACTGTTGTCAACTATATAGCCTATAATGGTATTAATAGACTGTATTTCTCTCTCTTCCCACACCTTATCTTTATATATTTATTATTGTTTTTCCTTGGTTATGGTTTACAATTAACATATGTTGTTACATTAAACTTTATTTTGGGGCATGTGTTGTATTATTGTTATGTATTAAAATGGTTGCATGTTAACATATCTTGTTGTATTCTGTTGACCTTATGCCACACCTGTTACTGGCATGCTGTTAATATATGACTGTTCTGTCATCTATTGTTGTGGTTCACATAATATGCATTGAAATGTAATGGAGTTATTTCGAATGTTCTGGCATGCTGTTATTACTAACAATAGTTTTGTTCATAACTAACCTATACGTATTGCTTTACCTCCATAACCACAGCATGACAGGGTAGGCCAGTTCCTGCTGATCCACCTACCCTACTTCAGCTGGCCATGGCACTGGGTCCTAGCATGTCTGGGACCAAAGCTGGTGGTGCCCCCTCTGCTGGCTTGCATCACTTTCGGGTGGAACTGCCTTGGGGATGGGACCCATACCCCTCTGGGAGTGGTGGTAGAGGAGCAGTAGTCACCCAGGAGCAACTACCAGCCATAGTGTGCAGGATTGTTCATAGTAGCTAAGCAGCGTCAACTGCCCATGGATTGGGATGTCAGTCACTTTGCTGCCATCTGGAGGCACATGAACTTCAGATTCCACAACACCCTCCCCATCCAAGGTTCCCCCCCTCATGTGTCATACATCCCCCCTGGGTGCTGTCTTGTCTGCAACTGCATCTTCTCCTACCCAACTTACCTCCCCACAAGTACCTATATCCCCTCCCCCACATTCCATTCTCTCCTTATAAATAAATAAATAAAAAAGGGCGCCTGTCCCACAAAAAATGCCCCATACATAGCTCTCCATTTTGCACACGTCCACTGAGCACAACTAATTTGGTCCAATTGGCTTATCAACACATTTATGTTGTCATCACCCCTCTCTCTGGGGTCTGAGAGCCCAAATTCATCTACAAAATCTGTAAAAATGTACAGCTGTTGCTGTACAAGAAATGGAAAGCTATGTTTTTTTCCTACACCCTTCCTGCACATCCCTACCTACCTTTCACTGTGTTTTCCCCCCTCCTTGCCCTAATTTCATCACTGTCCTATCACCCCCTTTTTCTTTTCTTTTTAATTTTTTAGCAGGGGTTTGCACGGAGCTAAGTGCAGCAGTGCAATGTGTCATGATGCGCCACACCATGCAAATCCACTTAAGTGAGCTTTAATGTGCCTTAATGATCTTATGTGTTTCTCAGTGTTAGACACATATTCAAAATAATCACCCCTGTCAAGTTTCAAACCCAGGCCCCTATCAACTACAGCCTATTGCACTAACCCACTACGCCACACAAACCTTAATTAAAGCAGGTGTTTCCAGCAATACATACTGATTACCACTGACAGACTGAAATCAAACCTAATGGGAAAATGGGAGCGTACCTAGGACTCTGATACAAAAATACAGCAGTAGACAGCCAAATAAATTATAATGGCAGTACGTGAGACCTGGGATAGCAGGTAAATGTTCCCTTTTACCTGCAACATATTTAAACACACCTGCTAAGGCATCAATGGCACAGTACATATATTCATCTGGTACCCTGCTGCAGAACAACTGCCTTTGAAAGCCATGCACATACAGATGGATGCAGAAGTGTGTCAAAGCCTGTATGTCTGTACATATATCTGGCAAATACACCTGCTGCAGCACTGATTTCATAGTTCAGTCTGTTAAATGCCTGGCATGCAATACATTTTGCCACACACAGTACTGGGTTTGAATCCAGTGTGTTGCACTTCAATTACATTGTTGTGAACACAGCCAGTAATGACTGAGTCATGCAATTTTATTCCCTATAGGTTACTGCTACTGAATTATCTG
The DNA here is from genome assembly GCF_019279795.1 of Protopterus annectens. Taxonomy (NCBI): domain Eukaryota; kingdom Metazoa; phylum Chordata; order Ceratodontiformes; family Protopteridae; genus Protopterus; species Protopterus annectens. The sequence continues at coordinate 435,099,936 of NC_056746.1, read as the reverse complement.
CTGCCCAATTTTGCAAGTCAAAGTCCTGTAGGTAGGGACACGCTGCACATATTCGTATAGCCTACCTATATGTCACCTACTACTCTGCTATTGGCACTGTTACATAAAGTTGTACCTTAAGCACATTCCTCGATTGGACAGTAAAGGGTATACTCACCCTGGCCCTGCCCTAATGACAGGGCTAACACTGTTGCCACAGTTGCACATACAGCTTGCTGGCCTCCAAAATGTTCACACTCCCCCCATGTGTCCTAGGCTGCAGCAGCAGATGCAGCATGGAGCATGCACAGCTGTATGTTAAGCTGCTACAGACTGAACATACCTCCCAACCCCATATAACAGGTGATCCAGATACAGCCATACATAAAGGGGGGGGCAAAGGCCCAGAGATAGGGACATGTTTCACAGTTTGCCCCTGCAAAGATAGTAAGTAGACAGAATAGCAGCTACTGGATTAGCATGCATATTCTGATGGGTATGAAGTGTGACAGTCACATGTCTTTCTTCTCTTACTGACCTCAGCCCATAATGTTTACCAGTGAACTACCAGATGACCACAATGTCATGGGGCACTGACCAAACATATGAGGCAAAACTGTGGACATTCATACATCTCTACAGTGGACAGTATTTGTACTTATCTTCTGTGATGATGTAGTCTCCACACCTCAGTAATGCCCATCTCAAAAACTAAGAAAGGGGACAAGGCCAACATGAAGGCTTTATATATTGCACTCTGGTGCCATGTCATTGGCTAATGATAGTGTAATTCAGCTGTTTTGGATGTAATTAATAATTCTGAGCTACAGCTTGTTGTACAGACAATTACCTGTTAATGAGCATTACCTACAAAAGGCAAGCAACTGCTTATAGGAAACAGGTCTGTATGTGGTTTTACTCACACAGACAATGTATGTGCAAAGCATTTGCAGAGGAATGCTTCAAAAAAGGAATATATCACTCTACGAGGTATGTACTAGATTTCTCCATAGATCAGGATGCAGATGGGAGGATGGAGGTATGGGGAATAGGCATTACAACAGTAGGCTTGTATTAGATCTATGATACTGACATGTCAGTGATACTCTGCTGTCCAACACCTACAGGCATGCCTCTCAGTTGACCCTGCTTTGAATCACATCTCTGCTCTGTCCCTGTCAATCCCTCCTACAATGGTCAGCTGTTGTATTAAAGAAAGTGGATTACACGTAAGCTGTATAGTGATATCAAGCAAGGGTGTACACTCTGTAACATCAACTGATTTACTGTAATTCACCTCCTCTCAGTTTGTCAATGTCACATAAATAATTCTAACATTGTAAAAGTGTCCCTGAATGTCCCTGATATACTCTGGCTGAGTCCCTGTTTTGTGGCTATTTGTCTCTGTTTGGTTGAGAGCTATGCCTAACATACCTCTCAACCTAGTACAGTAATAAACCAAGACAAATCCATAATTAATGTGGGGACCAAGGCCCAAACTCAGTGGCAGAGTATACATATTGGACAGAATGTGATTAGATTAACAGATATTACTGTAGCAGACATGTTTTCTGAGGGGTCGGATGTATGACAGATTCCGTTGTAATTTTCTGACAGCAACCATCAATGATTGGACAACCATTTAACAGACATTCATACATTTGAGCAAAAAGGACCACATCCTTGAGGCAAACATGTTGACATTCTGCAAACATCTGTAGAGTTGAGAGGCATGATGCCTACAGGGAACATATACTACAGCAAGTTTGCATTGCTTTCTGTCATTGTGGCACATTGGTGTTGCTGGATTGTCCCCAATTAGTTTTTGTAATAGCACACTATTTGTCCAATAGTGGCCGTATGACATATTATTGGGGATTTGCCCATAGGGGACATACCACTAAACTGCAGTGATGGATGTAGAGCCATAAAGTAGAATCTGTCACAGCACACTGGAACACTGACCAGTAGTTTTACTATCTTGGTGATAGCCAGACATGTAGTGTGTTGCCAAACTGTGGGGTATGATGTGTGTGAAACCAGTGGATAGTGCAGGCCATTATGGATTTGTAGGGTCTGTACATAGTGGACATCCATGTATCTGGTCCTGTAATGTGTTCCCCACTTGTCTTGCAGGAATGGTGTACCAACGGAGACATCCACCACTTTCATCTGCAAAGAATGATGCTACACTGGATGCCCTCAGACTCCACCATCACATCCTGCTTTCAGGGGTTGCCACAATCATGAAAAGCAGGCAACATTGTGGGGTGACCTTGTGAAAGCTGTTAATCAGATTGGCCACAGGACAGGACCTATGAGCAGGTCCGACACTGGGCCAAGGATATGGTCAGTGCTGCACATCAAAGGGCAGTTGCTGTTGCCAGGGATTGTGCTGCCACCACTGGAGCACCTGCAGCAGAAAAAACACTCTCAGCCAAAGAGAAATTCCTGGCAAACCTAGGATCAGCCAACAGCTCCCAGGCATCCGTCACGTCATACATCCTGGAGGTGGGTGCCACAGCATCCACATCAGAAGTGTGTTCAGGTAAGCTTACTGTGTTCACCAATATAATACTGTATCAGTCATTGTGGCAGGCTCTACATACCAGTACATGAGTGTCAGATCTATCTGCATTGGGGGGGGGGTTGGCTTTTACACACACTTGTGCACACATACTCTGAATGTCAACAATATAGCCAGTATCACATTATCTACTGTACAAGTGGATATACGCACATATTAAATTGTGACACTGCAACAATTTGTGTTGCTGACAATACCTCTCCCTCACCTTTTTATAGCTCCATCAGGTGTGGCTGGACTCCATGGTCCTGTACCTGGGAAGTGCAATACTGTTCTTTTACAGATCATATATACCCTATGAAAGTTAAGGGCTGCCATTTTGCCGTATACACAATTGTTGTACTTAGCCAGAGTAGAATAGTTGTATGTTCCAATTTGGAGCAGTTAACTACAGTGCATAGCCTAGGGAATGACAGGTGTGTATTTGTAAAAACATTAACATGTTTGCACTTATAGTTATGGGCAACTATGCAGCCTGCTATACATGAGGCAATTACTCCAAGATGCCCATTCAAACACAATAGGGAGATGCTACATACCTGAGGCAGAGATACTACAAGTAGCATATCATTCTCAAGACAGGTGTACTGGGTTTTCTGTGTAGTTCTATCACATACACTGTCATATTGCATACCTCACAGGTGTATTTTCCCGGCAAAATTAACCATATGTAGGTGACATGCATGTTATACAGGGCCTGACTTGCCTGTGTTTGTTTTTGTGGGTTTGTGTGTTGTGCATGGGATCAGAGATGAGAAGATGTGGGACATGTAATTCAGTTGTGGATCCTCATCTGTATAAGTATGTGTAGATTACCACATATAATAATGCAGGTGGTAATGTACTGCTTTTGTCTTGCTTCTCACAGGTGAATATGGGGGTTGGAGTCTGTCCCCCTCACAAACTGATGTCAGTGTCTCATTGGACTCTGATGATGATGGTGGCCATAGTGAGGCACAGGTGGGGGTTGTAAGGGGCTGAATCTGTCTCAGAGGTTGACATCTTTCTTTTGCCCCCACTGTCCCCACACACAGTCAGTATGCCCACACATACCCAATCACCAGAGGGCACAGACATTGGTCAGACAAAGGGTGGTGACATAGTACAGAACATTGTGAGAACTATGGCATCAGTGAGTGTAGATACTGGCCACAGCAAGAGAGATGGTGAGGTCCCACACAGGCAGATTGCAGGGGTGCTCAAAAGAGGACTGCTACCCATCCACCTCCTGTTGCAGGTGTCACATCATGGGCCACTCGTCACATGTTTCAGACTGTTATGGAGGCACAGGCACATTCTGAATGCAACACCAGAAAGATGCTTAAGGTTACAGATGCAGTGCAGTCTGACATCGGTGACTGCCTCCACCACATTGGTGATGCCCTGGATCATTTCACTGATGTAGTGGACAGACAGTGGGCTGAGACAGTGCCTGTCTTTGCCACATGTTATCTGTGCTGGACCATCTGGTTGGAGTTGGGTGTTGGACACATGGAAGTAGGCCAGCAACACCATCTGCTGAGAGCCCACGTGTTTGTGCACACTCACACTCCCGTAGTGGCATTACCTCCACCGCTACAGAGGGAAGTGTGCTGTCCACATCATGATGTGGCAGGCCATGAGCACGTGGTCCTAGGCAGTCCCATGGGGTACACAGGCCCAGCAGACAGCAGTCACCATCAGGTACTAGGACTGCATCTGACCTTGAGCATGGTGGTGCCCATGCTACTCCTGGTAAAGTCACTTTCTGTGTTCATGGCCAGAGATGGTGAACTGTCCACGCTACCATATGTATGGTCCACAGTTATCCACCATACACATGTGTAGGGCTAGCAACGGGCTTGACTGTGTACATGCACACACTTCAACACCACTGGCACATGCAGGTCACCAATAGAATCACATGGCACCTCTCCATGGCACAGCTGACCAGAACCTTTCCTGACTCACACACATGCTGTCAACTGTTTGGCACAGTCTAAGTCTCTGGCACCTCCACACCACACCCTGTGCATGTGATAATATCTGTGCCACATTCTTGCCATCCATGCCATCTATGCAGGGACCTGAAAATGTATGTCTGATGCACAGGGTGACTATATTACTTTCCATGTGTTTGTGTAGTGCAGTAGTGTTATGCCATGGCAGTTGTTGTGGGCCATGACAGGTACTGTATGCTGGCATGTGTCATGACTACACATCAGTGTTGTGTATATTTATTGCCTGATAGTACACTGGTGGTAGTGTTACAGAATGGCAGGTATGTCACAGACCTGTGCATGTTTTTGTCCTAGGAGTCTGAGTGGTTAAACTATGGAAACATGGCAGCAGTACAGCAACACAAGATGGCAAGGCAGCACAGCAGAAATATAACATCAGCAAGGTAAGTCAGTATATGTGCTTGGCTCCCCAGGTGCATATGTGTAGAACAGTGTGTCAGGGACCATGGGCACAGTCATCATCATCATGCTTTCATACCCTGTGACACAGTCTACTACCTTTGATATGTTTCACCTGGGTATTCTGCACATACAACTCTAGATGGTGGTGGACATCAATTATGGTTATGTAGATGAGGGCAATTTAGGGCCAGCAGCTAGTCACAGGGCCATAAAATGCATAACTAATGCACACAGGTAGGCCACATGGGCATGTCTCTAGTGCTGCAAGGTGATATATTTACACACACACAAGCTACATGCTGTGAGATTAGAACCCATACCTATCCAATAGTACATACTATAGCTTGGAGTATTTGTTGCATGTGCCGTGCTGTTTATCTGATATTAACCTGTCAGACAGCACTCTTAAGATGGATGACATCAGCAGGCCTTGTGAAGGAGGCCAGTGATGAGGCCAGCAGATAGTCACAGGGCATAAAATGCATAACCATTGCACAGAGATAGTCCATATGGGCTTGTCTGAAGTGCTTCATGGGGACATGTTTACACACAGAGACAAGTTGGATGATGTGAGATTAGAACACCTGCTTATCTTGTGCTACACACTATAGCTTGTAGTACTTATCAGTAGCGCCACAGAGTTTGTCTGTTATTAGATTGTCAGCTAGTGCTCTTAAGGTGGATGACATCAGTAGGGCTTGTAGAAGAAGGACTTTAGAGGCCAGCAGCCAGTCACAGGGCCATAAAATGCATACCATTGCATAGAAATAGCCCATATGGGCTTGTCCATAGTGCTGTGAGGGGATATATTGATACACACACAGTTGGATAATGTGAGATTAGAACCCCTACCTATCTAGCAGTACACACTACAGGTTGCAGTATTTATCGCATGTGCCACAGGTAATGCCTGTTGTATATGTTGATGCAGGCACAGTACTTGTGGAGTATGCAAAGTGGCTTTGTGTTAGATAGCATGTGTGGCCTGCAGAGCGATACTGCTCGGTACTGTTATTGTACTGAGTGTCCTAGGGATGGGACACCTGGTAATATCCCTGCTATGTGTGTACACTTACCAGCCTGGCCATATGTGGCTGTTTGCAGTTTAATAAGTGGACATGTGGCCAGAGACAATATGACCTGTCCAAGTCATGTGTTGCACCCATTGTACATCACACCACCTGTGTACCAGTGTCTGTCTACAAGGTGACAGTCTGCAGGCAGAGGGGTCTGTGGGTGAGTGGATTATGTACTGTTGCTGCCTTGGTCTGGTTCCATCAGACAACTATTGTGATATGTAAGTGCAGATAACCCCAGCATTCTGGGGTATGTGCTGACATTTGTACATCTCCACCCATATACATACATACATATATATATATATATATATATATATATATATATATATATTTAAATGTGTATAAGAGGGATGTCTCCTTAAATGTAGTTGTATGTGTATGTTATGTAAATGTGTTATGTAGATACATGTGGGGAGTATATGTATAATTGTACTTTATATAGCTACTTTATACTTTATATAGCTATATATATATATATATATATATATATATATATATATATATATATACATATATATATATATATATACACATCTTGTTATCATATATATATGTGCCACATACTGATAGAGACACTAATCAAGCATGAGGGGGATAGGGAAAGACAGATATGTATACGTAGCTGTATGTATGTACAGACATATTTCCACATAGCAGGTCTTTGGGAGGTAGAGGCAACTGACTTGGGATCAAGTTAGCTAAGTGCAGGAGCATGCCCAGTGTGATTGCCAGTACTTACAAGGTGACTCCAGGCCAGAGCTCCCTGTACTCTAGTCTGGGATTGTGTGTGCTGCAGGCCATTGGCTGCTGCAGCTGTTACCACAGTACTGCAGTTCCCTGATATTGTCCAAGGCATTCCCTGGCTGTTTGCTGACCTTAATATGTGACTAATACCTCACAACTATACAAAGCTTCACAGACTGTCCAGAATTTTTCCTCATATTTATGGCCTGTTTCAGATAACATTGTGTTTTTTTTGAGAATTTTGTGGCAAATCAGCAAAGACTGAAGTTAATAATTAATGACAGACATTTGAGTTTCAGACTCCATAATCATCATGAGGTTCGTGCTAATGCAAGACCTGTTATTTATCAACATTCTACATTTGTAGGAGCAACTATTTATAACCTGTCCCTATTTGTGGGCCTTGGTCCCACTTTTTTTCATGGATTAGGCCAGACATCATGCTTTAAGAGGTTGAGAGGTATGATGTGACTGGAATACATGATGTAACACCACACACAGGGTGACAGTCTGCATACCCCTCCCTGTATAAGTTTTTGCAGAATGTCCAGCATTCTACCCCACATGTCTGCTATGTTCCACATACATTTGTGGTTTTCCGATGCTATAATGTAAACAGCGGTCACTGACTTGTTGCAACTACTGACACATTTAAGTGATGGTCTTTACATCCTGCAGCAAATCTGACCTGTTGCAGCCTGCTGTTATACTAGCCACCTGCTAGGTTACTCAGAGCATGTCTGTCTGTAGGTATGGCCATTTGTCCTCCCCCCCATTCACTCTGGCTTTGTCCAGCTTTCTTGCAGTAACAGAATGACGAGTTATGACAGTCTGTGGGGATACCACCATATGAGTACCTTACATGCAAATGTTGGATGCTGCCAGATTCAAGCCATCAGCATAATCGCCCATGCTACTTTCCCTGGCCCAGTGAGCCACACTAGCTGCCAGACCGAGGTGCTTCATTCCTCACACTGTCAGAAACATACAGGAATTGTTTGGTCTGCTGGTATAGCATTGCAGACTTACTGTTACAGCAGTTATATGGGAACACTGATGTGTTTGGGGTGATGGACGACCAGAGTCATGCGACTGTCCCGTGACCCCACTGTTTGGTATCTCCCTGGAATAATGTTGTGGAGTTTCCAGCCATGTGGCCTAGTGGATATTATGGGCCACATACTAGTGAAGAGAGTACCTGTTGTCCCAAGTGTCTGTTAGATCTGTACAAGTAGCCCAGTAGCCCAGTATAGATCTCTGCAAGTAACCCAGTAGCACACTATATATACCCCATTATATTCCCTTGCATACATGCAGCAGTTCCATACATAAGCTACCATATTGTAGTACCCCTTGCAAGTGGTGTATAGGAGAGTGACTTACCTAGCAAATGCAACAGTTGATAGGCCTGTAGTTTGGGGCTAACTCTGTCTGATTCACGCAGTCCATACCCAATACATGGTGAGGTACAGGTTGTGTGGTCTGGCTGGCATCATTTTTACTAATATGTATGTGAGTCGGAGTAAGGTGTCAGTCCATAGGGCCCTAGGTTGTCAGTGCATGTGCTATGCATTGTCTCTTGGCCAAGGCCAGGGCATATTGGGCATGCCTACATCTGCCTACAGTGACAGCCTCAGGGGTTCCTCCTCCAAGTCCCCCTGTGGGTGTGGCTGTGGTGACCTAGGCACTGGTATGGGGCTGTGTATCCCTTCCTTTTGCTAATCCTGCTGCAGCTCTTTCTGCAGGATCATATTGTGTAGCATGTCACATACTGTGAACATCTGTGCACATGTGGCTGGAGAGTACTGCAAGGCTCCACCAGATATATCAAGGCACCAGAACTGTGACTTCAACAGTCCAAACACATGATCTGTGACGTTCCTAGTTTGTGCATGTGCCTCATTTTGGTGATCTTTGGTAGGTGGGTTTGTATTTCTGATGGGTGTCATCATCCATGGTTCCAGTGCATAGCCAGCATCATCAAGTAAATGGCCATGTGAGATGTCCTTCCTAGTAAACATCTGATACAGTTGTAATGCATGCCAGATATGGGAGTTGTGATAACGGCCAGGGCTGCCAGCACACATATTCATGATAATGCCCTGGGCATTCCACACGACCTGGAAGCAGACATCTGTGAGACCCCCATCATGTCCCCAGTTAGTCTTTGGAAAGTACCTGTAACTAGTATCCTAAGGGCTACACATACCTTTGTTTCCACTGGGATCATTTCCCCTGTGTTGACTTTGGGTCTGAGATGAGGTCAGCAGAGCTCAGTGAGTTCTTGTAGTAAGCCCCTGTCCACCCTGTAACGCACTATAATCTCCAGCCCATGTAGCTCCTGGTAGGTTACCTTGAGCTCGAACACTCTTCTCCTTCTCAGTCTAGGCCTATGGTCAGCATTAGCAGCAGCTGTATTGACCTCAGCATCTAGCATGTAGCAGATCTGCAGCAGCCCCTAGCATTCTCTCAGTTAAAATTCCCAAATCTGTACTCCAGTGGTGCAGAGTATGGGGGAAAAATCAGATTGTAGGGTGTATGCAGCCTTTATAATGCTCTGCTGTAGGTGTAGCCTGTGTGGTTGGCTGCCTATTATGCATTCCACCTGTCAAGTACATCATTAAGGGGTTTAATGGCCCTGGTTTAAGTGAAACAGGGCTCATCAGTAAGTAATATATCACTGGCTTTGTCAGGCACTTTTTTTTTTTGACAGCCTTCCTTGCTGAGTACTGTGGCATGCCCGGCAAACCCATGCTGCAGAGATAAACAAAGCTTAGCAATCAGTAGACACACCCTCATGGAAGTCACACTCAGCACGGTGGTGTACCTCGCAAATGCACGCAAACATGATAAAACACACGTCTCTTGAGTTAAACACAGCTTAGCAATCACTATACACGCCCCCCACTGCACAGCTCACTGGCACGACACACACTGAGCTCCTGAGCTTAAAAGTTTGTGGACACACCCCCTTTTGATGTCAGCTACCTCTTCCAACATGGTTCTGCCCTACATGGATGGGATCTGCAGACACAGATATCCATTTCTGCTATTCAGTAACCCAGCTCATTTGCATACAGATCCATGCACAGTACCTGGAAACTACATAGCTTCAGACCCTGCCTCATTAGCAACCACAGCAGTCTAACATTGTACATATTCCACACAGGGTCCTATAATGCATTACTGTAGCATACTCACAAATTCTGTTTTTTACAATCTTTTTATATTTTTTTTTCCATAAAGGCATGTTTGTGTACTGCTGCACGATGTGCAAGCATACCCAGGGTATTTAAAAAAATAAAAATTATTTTACATTATTTTGCACACGGTTCTGGACACAAGGTGGTTAGTTTTGCACATGTCTGTGTCCCCTATGCTATTGCTGCCACTGTCAGTACACTTTTACAGCCCCTGGTAACATTTTTACATCCTGTACACTGAATTTTTCCATGTACATTACGGACACCAACACGGGGTCTGCACAACTTCCTATCTGCTTGCTGGATTGCTCTACCTGCCTCATTTGCATGCATTTCACCTGCTTATGAGGTGATTTGCATGCCACGGACACTTCCGTGTTTGCACGCTTGTGCACGTTCCTCAGCTCCATTTACTAGATCTCACATTTGCATACTTCCATGTAAGCACCATGCCACTATGTCTACACAGCAAATAAGTCTGTGTAGGCTTTACTGAATTGCCCACTGCTTTAATTAACGCTTGCTTGTAAATATTTATACTTGTATTCTCAATACACACACACACACACACACACACACACACACACATATATATATACACTCTTTGCCACATGACCTGGGTTGTGGATGAAAAGTGTCTGTACACCAGTTAATTACCTAGATAGCAAATGAAAAATAAAAATAAAAAATAAAACATATTTGTATTTATTAACTGGGATAGAACACAGCAATCCACATAGTACCAGACCCAGCACAGGAGCATTGCATTTTTAGGTGACTTGCTCACAGAGTAGGTAAATGGAGTCTGAAGGAGTTAATCCCCAGACCTCAGGGAGCAGCTCATAGTCTTCACCTTCTGTGCTTCCTGCCAGATTAGTTTCATGAACTGCCATCAAAACAATGAAAAGACTATAGCACTCCATGGTGTACTTTACTGTACTCCATATCTCATGTGTTGGAGTGAGGGATGTAATGATGAAATATGTGCAAAGAATTTTAAAACCGAGTACCCTAAGGGTATAATTAAACCTATGCCCCACTAATGAGATTTGAGCTATACATTTTGTTTTAATCCATTAGATTCCAATTAAATGAGAAAGCCACTAAACAAGCTAATAGTCCCAGATCACATGTAAAAAGAGGAGTTGATAGTTATTTATTTACATTTCTGAAATAATGCCATATGTAGCACATCAGGTCAACTAACTCTCCATCTGCTGTTTAGTTTGAGATAATTCTTGGCTAACTGCATGGGCAGGGTTCATAGATCGCTGTCATTCCAGTATTGTGAAGCAAGTCTTTCTGGGTCATGAGCTTTAGGATCCTCTGCAGCCTAACACATCCATTTATACTTCTCTGTCAGGCCATTACAGGAAAACATCAATTACAGCATCTGGATATGCTGTCAAATTCTCCAGTCTCATGGCGGCAGGTGGAACTATGCTATGGCTCCTAGACATGGTCAAGAATGGCTCAGCATATTCCCATAACAACAGGAAAAGGAAAGAGAAACATAATTAGTAAATTGTATAGGGAGTGAGACGAAACAGGTGTTTTGCTCTTGACATACAGTGACTGGTTCTTTATGAGCATAGAGCAAGGCAATGAGATACTGATATAAGGGAGTCACTGTGAGCTGCCCTATTGGTTGTAATAATAGCAGGAGGTAGAATGTTTAATAATGATAATAATAATAATAATAGCAATTATTATTATTACTTATTACTATTATTATACTTTGTCAACCAAGTTAGTATCTCTAATCCCAGGACTCACTTACAGTGAAGATGCAATAGGCAAGCTCTACAGCACAAAACTAGTAATGCTATTTAATTTTTACTTACCTTTTTATTGCAATAGCCAGTCAGTATAAATGTATTGTTGATGGAATATGAAACAACATGGAAAATCTGAAGCAAATATTGAAAGAACATGCTTGCTCCACCAGATAGGTTCTGTAAGTCAGAACTGAACACCAGATCCTAGTACTCAGGGAGAGCAACATTAAGCACTCAAACACTCCTCTGCAACAGTAGCCTTAAAGTAATGCACCTCTGAGGTTTAATAACCAAAACCATGCAGGCAATCCACATGACTGAATAACATAACACTATTCATAAAGATCAAAGTATGATAAAAGAAGGCATGTAGGTGTCCTTCCTTCTGTCAACAATCTAATACAAGCATACATCCTTTTATAGTTTAAAAAAGTTATGAAAAGCTTTAACAAATCTGGAAATAAACTATTGAGATGAAATTTGTATTCAGTGTAGCCAGTGTGTTTTCTGTGGCATAGAAATTATGTTGACATTCCTGTTGTTTGCAACACCTTGGAGCAATCAAAATAAATCAACTGTTTTTAAGAGAGAAAATTGCAGCCCTTGGATTTCTGTTGATAGCATGACCAGTAGTTAAGGAAAGGAAATGTTTTATATGTTTTGCAGTTATAATTTACTTTTAATAAATGTTGCAAACAGTTGGTCCTAAATTGATTTTGCAGATTATGCCAGCAAAGATTGCAGAGCATATTTGAATGAATAAACATTTGAACTTCTAAGAAAGATTGCATTAATAAGATTTTATATAAATGCTCCATAAACTTGTAACGTGCTGAGTGTTGCTGATCAAATGTTGCAGATTTTTTTTTTGAACAATTGACTGTACTTATTAACATGCTGAACTAGTTATCTTCAATCTGTGTGGCAATTTTATAAGACTGTATGTTATCACAGGATGTTTGGGAAAGGTGAGGCTGTATAACATTAATATCAAAACTTCAGACACCAAGGAAAGCACCTAAGATCTGTTCACTTTGTTGTGCTTTTTCTAAGACTGCTACATTACAAGAGAATGATTGGGTTATACTTAGTAACTGCATTATAGCTAAACAAATGAAATAAAATGAGAGGCGAGACTAAAGACAGAACTAGTGAGGGCCCACCTTTCAACGTCAGAGGATGTTGAGTTAGTTGGTTGTATTCTAGGAAATACCAAGAAAAGCTTTTAAGCAAAGTATGGTGTCATAATGTTCCTCATAAAGCCTGTATTTTTGAAAAAAGTAACCTGGATTTTTATTAAAAGTTGCATAAACTAATTTTAGCCCTGTATACTTTTCACAGGCTCACTCAAGTTTCAAAAACACTAAAAACTGATTTAAAATAAGTCATGGAGTGGCTTCACAATTATACCCTCATTAATTAATTATTATCCCCACAATACATTAAGACCAAAGCTAGTAGAAGGCCACATTGCACAGGTAGTATAGAAGATTATCTCTACACAAAAACAGTCATGCAATCAAATGATTACCCAAGCTGACTACATATACAGTGTACATTTAAGATGGAAATATCATACCTCTTTAGTTGGGAGGTACAGAAATTTCAAAGGCAATTTTACTGTGGTGGCCACAGATCAGGCATGAGGTGGCCCATCCTTATAAACTAACAGCGCTGAAACCATATGCTTTCAGTCAGCTCCGTATGTACATTTTTCCTAGGCTACAAGTCTCTGCACATTATCCATAATTGTATGACAAAATAGATTCCTCTATGGATTTATGTTACTGCTTGAGAAGGCTACTTAGCATTGTAGGTTCATTGTTAGTTACTGGGCATGCAGTATAGGAGCTCATTGAAGAGCCTAGTTCAGTTTCCCAATTGCCATAGAGTACTGTCTGATAAAGTGGCTTGCTCAGAGTCACACAATAGGTAAACAAAGGCTAAGAGAATCAAACCCCGGACTATAGAAAACATTTCGCTAATAACTCATAACCTTAATCCTGTGTGCTGACTGCCAGATCAAAGCTATTTTTGTGTGACAAATTTGCTATACTCTTCTTCATCTGATTATATTTTGTATTAATAAAGTGCTGTGCAGGGAGCAATTAGAACAGCTAAGACTATTTTTTTTTGCCTTTTTGACAGTTACTTTACTTCGCAACCCCTTTCACGTGCCTCTATTTTCATCATAACTTTGGATGATTACCGTCTTCCTATAATGCATTTTACTTTTTTAGAGTTGACTTCTTGTGTATTCTGTCATGCAAAATATAAGCCTATGTGAAGATTGTTAACTACTTTTATGTTTCTTCGTCAACTACATATTTGCTTCTGAATTTGAAACTCTGCACCCTGTTCATTTTTTTATGCAATACATAGTTGTTTGCTGCATTCTCTGTGCCTGTAGATGTTAGGTTGGTTGTTTGGACAGTCAAGCATTTAAAATAAACCTTTCAGATGATCACTATGCAGCACTTATCTGTGAGAAAGAGAATGCATGTGCTCTTTGGACATCTAAGGTGCCTATCTATACATCAGGACCATCAAGGAGTCCAGGAGGTTTCTACATTTCTTGGTAAGAAGCAGTCATTAAAAGCTTCCTTCAGTGTCAGCTCAGTCCCCAATGTTTCTATCAAAAAACTATTCATAGTTGTAGTGAACCAAGGCTACAAGGAGAGTGTTTCCATATATGAATAACTGGTTGCATGCCACACCAACTTTCAGTAGATGAAAGTCAGGCTGACTGCCTGGTCCAGGACAAAGTCTATGTAAAATAAGGGGAGATGTTGGGTATAATGTAATTAAAACAGGAATCTTTTTTTGATTTTGAAATACAATAGTCAAGAAACAAATAGGAGTTACGTGACATAAATATTAATTACAGTGTTGATACCTGCTAAATCAGTCAATACATGTAACTACAGTAAACAAATATCCTCTTAAAAGTTCATTCTTAGTGTCTCTTATTGCTCAGACTAGATCATAAGGTATGATTGTGGTATTTATGCAAAGGTTAATTAAGCTAATTTAAGGAGTCAAATATTTTGGCTTTGTTTAAGAATAAGAAACATTTGAAATCATAAAAATAAATTTAAGAATTCTTATGTGGAGCTAACGAAACTGGAAAACTGAAAAAATGTGTTCCAAATAAGGCAAAATCCATTCAAAAACTGGTATTTTCCTTTCATATTATGGACTTCAAACAATAGTGTAAAGATTGGCACATTGCCACTGACACCTTCTAAATGAGATTTAGAGTCAGCTGTTCATATGCCTGAAGAGCCATTATTAGTAAATGTGCATTCTGCATGTAAATTCAGACAGGATCCTTCATCTCTACTGATACTGGAAGACATGTTGGTCAGTATAAAAATATCTCTAGAGGTTAAGGAACCTGAACTATAGATTCTCATTATGGGAAAAAAAAGTAAAATTCCTCCAGTAGCAAAGGCTACATTTTCTGTTTCTACCCTCCCTACCCAATGTTTGCCCCCTTGGGTGACTGACATGTTACATTTCAGAGATGAGCACTCTACATGTATAGCAGAACCTGCAAAGGCTTAGGATAAAAAGAAAAGCAGGCAGTGTCAGGAGTCCTTCTGATTGAAGGTGGGGGGGGGGGGGTGCGCTTTTTGCCCATGTCTTCTCTTAGTGTCCTATTTCTGATCATGACAATGCTTTTATTTTTGCAGAGAATAACACTAACACCATGTTTGAACTTCCTGAGTCTGGCATGCTTGTTAGCCCTCTCTGTTGCATTACTTGAGCCCTTCCCATACATTCCTTCATTATTAAAATACTTTCAGACTGTTTGCAGGTCATTGTAATGTGCTATTAAACTTTTAAATGGTGTTTTCTCTTCAAATAAGTCTCTTCAGCTATGTCCATCAACCTTCAGGGATGTCTGCTAAATAGTAACTCAAATGGGGTAAAAACCCATTGATGATTGGGGTACCTTTCTTACAGAAAACAGGGGGCAAGAAAGTAGATTATCCCATTTCCTACCACCTTGTTTCGTCTTTATCAGAAACTTCAGAGTTTTATTAAAACATTCCACTAACACATCAACATAACAGTGGTATACTAAAGTTCTAAACACTGACTAAGCTGGTGTGTTGCCCTGAACAGAAATGCATGGCCTGATCTGTGAGTATCGTTTTGGGTATCATTACCCCGAAGAACAGAAAAACGAACTCTTTAGCTATCAGATTAAGCACTAGCTTTTTGTAGTGGTACTTCCTCGGGATATTTCATAGAACATTCAATAATTACCATAATGTATTTTTTGCCATTATTAGACTTTATTAAAAGACATACAACTTTTCTATCTATCCATCTGAATGCTGCCTCAGTAATAGGCATAACTGTTAGTATACTTCAAAACCCAGGTTGGGAAGCATGGTGTATATAAGTTCTCAGTGTCTTTCATTATACCTTGCCAATAAAACCTTGCTAGTTTTAGTTTCCTTCATTTCTAAATGTCCTTCTATAATATAACTATGTGCAAAATAAATCATGATTTAGTCTGGCTCTATAAAAGGAGTCCCAAACAACAGTGGTCATATGGTGTTAAAGAATAGTTCATTGTTAATGAAGGTGCCCAAGCCCCTAATGACCGAGTTGATTTTTGGGTGGGTATCACCTATGTGATAGGAGCATGAGTGCCCAGGTTTGACAAAGGACATGATTCTGCATTTGTTGGCATTTGGTTTGAGTCTGTGGTCCAAGCACCACTTGTTTGCATAAGTTAGGCCCTCCTGTAGAATACATAGGTTATTTAGAGCATTTATGACAGTTCCAAGTTTGCAGCCTTTGGCAAACATCATCAGCCACCAGCCTTTGGTGTCTGCCAGGATATGTATCAACATTAAAGCCTTCAAGCCAATTTATCCTAGGTACACATATGACCTGATCATTGCACAAATGGAAGTGAATTACTTGAGGTGTACCTCCTTGGATCATATGAAGAGTCCTATTTTTGGACAGCCTTCTGCTTTAGCTCTCTTAGTGAAACATAGGACTTAGAATCTCTTAATTCTTGTCTTAAGTGAGTTTATCACTATGGCGTTATCCCCTTTCTGTCTCCACATACGTAACTCCGACTACATTAGCAAATTGAATCTTTTGTCAAGGTTCCATATCAAGTAACAAAGATTCTTCCCTATCACTCTCTATATTAACTAATTTCACTAACTTAACAACTGTTTTATTCTACTTAACACACATTTTTTTCTCTTCCAATTACTATCGAGGTTTCATTAACTTAACAGATGTGTTTTTCATGTAATGTGCAGGGCTTTTTCTGTCTTCTAGGGAAAGCTAGATTTTTTTATGATATTAATGCACCTATCTGTTTGTCATTATCAGGACTGTTTATTTTACTAATGTGTCAGGTTGCTGTTGCTCTTCCCCATTCTTATTAGAAGAACACTCAGAACTACGTGTTTTTAACAGTGTGCCATGCTGCTGCATCCCCATTTTTACTTGAGGTATACTCAGACCACAGAGTATCTAACTGTACTCCTCCCAACAATTTCAATAATGTCTTGAAATGAAGAAGAATCTTGGCTTTCTAACATCATGAGTTAGATTAGAAACTAAGGCTACGGGGCACGGTACTTTATCCAATGATGTCTGAATTTCTGCATGTGTTAAAGGGTACTCATTTATCTCCATGAAAAATATCAGTTCAATTTTTCTACTGCAATAAATTTTATGTTTGCCAAAATAACATTCCTTAACAAATATGACCATACTCCCAGAATCTAGCGATCTATGTCATTCCTTTAAATTTACCAATACTGTACATAGAACAGAGGCAATATAATGATTCTGTTTATTTATTTTTCAACATTTGATTACTGGGAAAGTCTAACTGGGTAGAAGTCCATTTCCAGCGGAAGCCCGAGGAGAAAAGCACCACATTATTACAAAACATTTTAAGAACAATAATTTTACAATCTTCAAAAATAAAACAAAAAAACTTCTGCAGTTTAAATAATTATAACAAATTAGACATAATATAAAAACATACTTTGTATGGAATCACATTATTAAAAAAAATGAATTCATAGATATTTATCTGGCTGCATTATTTGCTTACATGTTTATTTGTCATATTTCTATTTTCTATATAATTTTAAGATGTTTTTATAAGATGTCTTTATGAAATGTTATTTTTATAAAATGTTGTAAAACGTTATTTTAGAATGAAAGGGTAACATGCTGTATATGACTTTATATTGAATGAATTAGGGACGTCATTGGCTAATTTCATTAATGTTTTAAGTAATTGTAAGCATTTGTATTGAGAAATGGTGCTCTAACCAAAGGTTTTGCAATTGTTTGAAAATAAATTCTATTTGACCTGGTGTTTGTAAGCTCTGTCATTGTTTTTTTGACATATAGTTTATCCTGGTTTTGAGAAAGAACAGAGTCAGATTTTAGGTAGGAAGTCTTTCAGAGTGGTTTTGTAAGATGGGAGGGAGGGTATATATAGATAAGGAGTTCCAGGCCTTAGCAATGTGGTACAAGTACAGACAATGCCCACAGATTTGATATGTTTGTTGACAGACAAGAGTTTTTGGTCACTGGATTACAATGACTGACTGGGAATATATTTGTGTAGAATGTTTTTTAGTGCTGGACAGGAAGATGGATGCTGTAAAATTTTGAAGGTTGTAAGAAGTTGTGTATATGTTAGTTGATGATTCAGTTCTAACCAATTTAGGCTTTTAAGTGCTATACAGTGATGGGTTCTGAAAGGGGTATTTGCTGCAAATTTAGTAACTTTGTTATAGTGTTGTTCACGTATTAATTTTTGTGAAGCCTGGAGATTAGTAAAGATGGGAACTTCATAAAGAACTGTTGGGAGAAGATAAGCAGTGGCAAATGTAGTTTTGGATGCGTTGATGAGAAGGATTTTATCTCTATAAAGTATCCCTAGTTTTTGATAAGTTTTTCTTATGCAAATTTGTACACGCAGGTTAAATGTAAGATTATCATCCACTATCACCCCTAATAAAGTGCTGGGCGGCCACGGTGGTGCAGCGTTTAGCGTTGCCACCTCACAGTAAGATGTTCTCCAGTTCGATTCTCGGCTGGGGTGCCATCTGTACGGAGTCTGCATGTACTCCCTGTGGTTGCGTGGGTTTCCTCCAGGTGCTCCGGTTTCCTCCCACATCACAAAGACATGCTGTAGGTGGATTGGACACTCCAAATTGGCCCTAGGTGTGAGGGGGTGCATGTGTGTGCCTTCTGTGGAAGGTTGGGCACTGGGCTGACACCTCAGCACTGTAAAACTCCACTGCCAATCATGAGCAGACAGGTGATCCGCTGTGGCGACCTCTAACTGGGAAAAAGCCGAAAGAAGAAGAAGAAGAAGATCACCCCTAATAAAGTGCTATGAAATGTGACTTCAATGGTTGAATTATCAAGAGAGAGGACTTTAAATTTTGTTTTTTCATGAGAGAGGAATTTGGAGAAAAAAATAGTAGTTTGGTCTTTTTTGGGTTGAGCATGAGTTGTGAGTTATAAAGCCAGTTTTCAGTGGCTGTTAAAGCTTCCTGAGTAATTTTTTTGGAGGTGTACCATGTTGTCAGATGTGCACATGAGAGTGGAAACATCTGTGTATTGTATTAGGGTGGCCTGTTGTGCGACTGTATAGAGGGTGTTGGTGAAAATGTGAAAGAGGAGAGGGCCAAGGATAGAGCCTTGTCATACACTGATGGTGACCGGGAGATAAGGAGAGAGCATCAAGTGCCATTTTACTGATTGATACCTACTGGACAGGTAGCTTTTGAACCACAGATTGGTAGGCTGAGAGAGACCTGTGGACATATGACATAGACGTTTGCTGTCACAAACTGTATTGAAGGCTTTAGACAAGTCTAGAAATAAGGAAGAGACTTGTTTGCCATTATCTCTAGCACTTTATTGACTATATATATATATATATATATATATATATATATATATATATATATATAGGTTAGAAGGGCAGGGCTAGTACTATGGGAAGGACAGAAGTCATATTGTTTAGGGGATAGGAGTTCTTCCTGCAAGAGACAATCTAGCAATTGTTTTTGAATGCATTTTTCAAGTATTTTGGCGAGGGGAGATAAGATTGCTTTCGATCTAAAATTATTAATAGCTGTTGAATTTTCTCCTTTATGCAGAGGGATAATGTGTGACTTTTTCCAGAGGAAGGGAACATGGGATTCTTGGATTTACTTATTTATAAAGATTGAGACATGACAGGCAATGCTACTGGTTGCTATTTTTATGTACTCGCAAGACTCTACTGGCCTAGCAATCACTTTATCATACATAATTGGTACAGACTCATTATCAACACACTGCTTAGACATTCTATTTTTGAAAGGCATGGCATTCAAATTTTCATTGCTAGCAGATTAGTTAAAAATCACATTTCTGTTAAATGCCGAATTATTAGTTAAACAGTTATTAACTTTGTGTCCTTTCTTTCCACATTTAAAACATTCATTCATTTACTGACATTTTCTGAATGTTTACACAGTTTTAGTTACAGGCTTAGTTTTTTTAGCTTTAAAAAAAATGTCACATTAGCCAGCAGTCTTTCAGTTTACACAATTAACTTGCTGATACTCTTAGGTCTCTTTGGGAAGCCTGTTACACACATACATGATCTGGGATTGCCCTCTACCGACTTTCATAGTTTCTTATTAGGATATTGTTCCTGATGGCTCTTTAGAAGCCTAACCATGCACTTTTATGAAGTTGTTTTAGCCCTTGTAATTTAAATACGAATAACCCAGAGCAGGCAGAACATTAACATGCTGCCTCTTTCCATAAGGGACATGAGTGTTACTCCAGGGATAAATTTCTGATTTCCCATCCAGTCATGAAGATTATGTTTGAACAGAATAACAAAATTACTTTGTTTTATGTGGAGAGAAAGACAATTACAAAGAAGAGGAATATTTGGGGATACACATCTATCCCTCCAACATGATCTATTTATGTTGCAGAAGAGATTAAGATCTCTTGAGCAGGTATTTATTTGTCGGGATAGTTGCAGGGACATCATGCTTGCCAAAGGACATCATTATACATTTTTTAGCATTTACTTTTAGTCCATGGTTTTGGCAGCAGCTATTTGCATGGGAAAAGCCTTCTTAGAGAATCTTGGTGTCCTCTGGAGAATTAATAATAGAACCTAGTTTACAGTCATCAGCAAATGTGGTGAGACATAAGCTTGACATTGGCTTTATCCTCCAAGAAGTAAATATAAAAGAACTGTGGCCTGTGGTACACCACTAGTGACAGGTCATTTGGAGGAGATGGAGCTGCCCACCTTAATTTCCCTAGTTATGTTACTGGCTACTATATCTGCTTTTCTTGCATCTGTTTTTAAACTGTTGCTATTTGGTGATACCACGTGATCCAAATTTAATCATTATTTATCATGTTTTGTGGTTCATGTTTCCAGTGCTTTTCAGCTGCTTCCACATTGTAGTTTGCACAATCCCCAATGCAATAGTCATGACACATTTCTGTATATAGACCCTCAGCCATGAGTGCATCACACCCTGAAAATAGATGGGCAGCTGTTCCAGTTCTGTTTTATAGAACTTAATTTGTCGGTTTGTCCTGCATTTCATACAGTTTGTAAAACAACATGTATGTAGTCCCCTACCTTGGGTTGCAATTATTCATCTTTTAGTTTCAATTCACCTCACCTTAGCTATTCCAGTGTCAAATTTTGGTCAATATCCGGTTGTCCCAGAGGATCTCTATACTTGCCACTATAATTGTGGACTTTCTAAATTTCTTTCCGTTTATTCTTGTCCTTGTATTTATATTATTTGTTTGGGTGTTTAGTACTTTCATTTGGTGTCTATTTGTGATCTACATCTGGTTTGATTTCTGACTGCGGTGGTGGTGCTGCGGTAGCGTTGTCACCTCACAGTTAGACGTTGCCCATTCGATTCTCAGTTAGAGCGTCTTCTGTGTGGCGACATGCGTGAATGGGCGTTCCTTCGTTGAAGGTTGTGCGTTAGGCCCAGCAAGCCAGCACGTAAAATTCTACTGCCAATCATTAGCGGACCGGAGTTTCGCTGTAGCGACCCCTAACCAGGAAAAGCCGAAAGACACAACATCTGGTTTGATTTCTGATTCCCACCTTGTTCTGAAATCCTTCTGCTAAACTAAGTAAATATGTTATCATAGACTTCTCTTCATAATTTAGAACATTCACTACATTTGGATTTGATGAGGTCAGCAAATATGCAGGCCACAACTGCAGATCTATACATGCAGTCAATTTTGTGGAGGCCCATCCCTCCTTCAGAGTGCAGGATGTATGATATTGGAATGCACTGGTTTTAATATGTTATTGATAAGCGTAAAGCATTTTTCTTGTTTTCCTGTTTAAGTGAGTCAATGCTTTATGGAGCTAGTAACTCACACCAAAGATGTAAGTTAGAGCAGGAACGGCAAATTGATTTATACTGAACAACAACAAGCTGAACTTCGAAGTGATGGTAATAAAATAAAAAAAAAAAAAAAAACACAAACCCCACCAAAGTTTCAGCGTTTCCTGGTTTATTTGGTGTTTTTTTTTTTTTTGTGGTTAAATTGATTTATAACTTGGACTTTATTTCTAGATGTCAAATCAGTTTTCAATATTAGTTTTACTCTTTTAAAATATTCCTGACTGAGCTTTGTTCTCATTTGTTCATGTTTTATTACCAGCCATTCATCCCTTCCTAAATATTTATATACTCTCTGCTGCTCAAGTTCCTTTATATTACATTCCTGCCGTAGGTTAATATTTTCTTTGTATTACACCTTTCCTTTCCAAAATGTTGTTTTTGCACATTTATCAAGACCAAATGTCATTCTTATTTCATGTAAGAAAGTTTTAACTATTTGTAGTTAAGCGTTCAGATCATCATCTAATGAACTATATATGTTTAAATCATTCGCAGAAAGAAGATGAGATGTCTTTAAACAATGTCGGTTTCTGAGAGTTAAACTATAACCATAACCTTTCTATTAAGTAAAGAGATTAATGAGCTAAGGGCAACACAAAATAGCAATGGTAACAAAACAATCACCGTAAAATATCCCCATTTGAATTGTTATTCCTGAGATAATGATTTGCTCTTTGCCCTGGCTTAGCTGCAAAGTGGTTTGCTACTGTTCCATTGTTATGCAGTGATTAGGGTGTATCTTATACATCAGTAAATATTCCATTATCTATGAATGTGTTATAGGTTCATAGGTTCATAGATTAGTACTAGGCTAACTGCCCTTTGTGGGCCATTTTAAGCCTAGCCAGTTACCCCCTTGTGAGAATCAAACCCTGCACCTTGTGTCTGCAAGGTAAACAACTTAACCATTACACTGTTGAATGCTTTTTTTGTAATCTATCCATACCACACTCCACTTTTTACAGCTCTCTATTATGACTTTAACAATAGTTGATCTTTTGTTCCATATTCCTTTCTTTTTCCTCACTTTTTTTGTTTTATTGCCATGACATGGCTATTAAATCTGTCAGCATCAATTTCAGTATGTAATTTATTTATTGTCAGAGTTATTGGTCTCTACTTCTTAGGATGGCTTGCAGGTTCACCTTTAAGGAGGAATATTATTTTTCCTGTGGGTAAAAAAGTTAGTGTCTGTTTGGGAAGGCATATATGTAATTCTTACTCAGGGCTAAATCTTTCTGTAAAGATGTTACTACTTTAAGCCAGAAGTTAGGTACTGCATCCAGGCTTGTGATGTTTTATTTAGGGGCTTTTTTTAATTCTTTCTCAATTTGTCTGCATGTTACTTCCTCCCATTTCATATTCTCTACGATTGAACTCCTTACTGTTTCTGTTTATTCTTCCATGCAGTTGACATCTTTGATAAGTTCAACAGTGTCCTCATAAAAATCACCAAAGAATGTAACTATTTCTTCTTGTATGGGGTATTTCTATTCCTTTTGCTTTGCTTTCCAATTGACTATAAAACTTTTTTCTTTTTTTTTTCACTTTTTTTTTTCAATAATCATTTTTATTGTTTTTCAAAAACCATAATACAATTCACACACTATTTACATTATGTACAAAAATTGCTTCCAATGTTCAGTTCCATTTTGAATTTCCACATTATACATTACGAATAAGTATCGTATTAATCAAGTACAGGAAAATGTAAAAATAAACATAAAAAGATCTACTATAGACAATTATAAACCAACTCAAGCCAACAATCTGTATTATTTCTACATCTTCTATCTAGTCTAAGAATGTGTTTGTATACATGCAAAATGACCTAAAAGAAAGTGGATAGGAACCTCTAAGCCAATATAATGTTAAAGATTTGTTCCCAAATTTTTATACTATTTATACTTTTCTTATTATTACTAATTAATAATTTGTGCGCTAAAATATGCTTAATCGCTAACAGCCTGAATTTTTGCCACGATGTCTGTGCTGGGTTCAACCAATTTGTGGCTATATATAATTTCATTAGTAAACTAATATTCATAATTACAATCTTTTTTGATTTGTCCAAATTCTCCGGTGGAATATGCAGAATCAAAAATTCCCAGGTGAGTGTTGAGTTTTGGTAACCCATTTTTTGTAGCTGCAACTTTAATGAGTTCCACAATTTAAAAATGCACTTGCAACTCTAGAACATGTGTAGCAGGTCTGCTGTCTGATCTAAACACTGTGGACATTTAGGTGAATTTTTTGAATCAAATTTATGTAGAGTGAGATGGGTATAATACGCATTGTTAAATATCATCAGTTGAGTAAAGACCAGTTTTTGAAGTGATACGGATTTCAATGTTAAGTTAAACGCCTCTACTATTTTATTGTCGTCTAGGGATACCAATTTCTCTTTCCAGTATTTTGATAACAGAATATGATTATTATATTTTCTCTCTTTTACCATGTTATACTCTGAGGATATATATTTTCTGTCTTGTTGCAATGCTTCCCACAGATGACGCGAAATAACTAGTTCCTCTTTTTTGATTTCGGAACTATTAAAATAATTTATGGCAATATCTTTTATCTGCCTCATTATAATTAAATAAGAAATAGGAAGATTCATCTCTTTTAAGATATCCTGTACCGCTACTCCTAAGAAGGGGTATAAGTCACTTACAGTTAAATCCTTAATAAATGGAAATCTCTTTAAGTCTATCAGTTGATTACCAATAGTCATGTTGGGATTCCCATGAAACGGTTGAAACATCATCATGTATTTTAATAAGTTCAAGGAGGCAAACAGAGTTTGAGTTGCCATTGCCCATATCTTGATGTGCTCCATTAAATCATATTTGCTCAGTGTTCGTTTATTTAAAAATGGTACAGCTTTAACATTAATTCCCATTCCTTTTATATGTTTAGAATTTAGCAGCACCCATTTGGGTGTCCATTTTCTATTTTCACTGTCCAAGTAAGACACCCTTAAAATCCTATTGGCCTGAATCACTGTATAATACATCTCAAAATCCGGTAAATCCAACCCCCCCCCTAGTTTTAGGAGCCATCAGTTTCTCATAAGATATTCTCGTTTTTCTGGGTTCCCACAGAAATTTCCCCAATCCTATCTGAAACTGCTTAAAGAATGTTTTCGTGATTTTGAGTTGTGCAGCTCTAAAAATATAAAGCATTCTGGGGAGAACGTTCATCTTTATTATCGCTGCTCTTGCCATCATCGGTAGCTTCAACTTACTCCATCTTTTCAAATCCAATGTTATTTGGTCTCCAGTTGCCTTAATATTATTAATAAAGAATTCTCTATTTTCAGTTGAGAATGCAATCCCCAAATATTTTATTCTTTCTTCTGTCCTTACTTGTCCTATCAATGGTAGCATTGAGAAAGGTGTAGGTGTCTTTAGAGGGAATATTTTGTTTTTTTTTTTAAATTTAGTTTGTAATTAGAAATTCTCTCAAAGTTTTGTATTGCTGTTAGTATTTTTTCCGTATCCGACACCGGTGTGGTACTGCATATATTTAGATCGTCTGCAAAAGCGGCCATCCTAACCTTTATCCCAAGCAGTACAGGAAAGTTATAAAAAACATTTTGTTTCATATGAAGAAATAAAGGCTCCAAATACAGATTGAACAGTATGGGAGATAATGGGCATCCCTGTCGAGTACCATTTTTAATTTGAATCCTTTTGGAGCATTCATGATTTATAGATAAACTAGTGTATGCATTATTATATAAGTTCCTTAACGTTGAAATAAAGACCTGAGGTATATTAAAATATGATAATATATCAAATAAATATGCCAAATTAACTCTGTCGAATGCTTTCTGAGCATCAATTATTAAAGCATATATTTTCATATTTTTATACTTCACATAAGATATTAATGTATGAAGAGTTAATGTATTGTCCGTAGTCTGTCTCCCATCTATAAACCCCACCTGTTCCTCTGATATTATCAAGTTTATTATTTTTTTTAATCTACTAGCTAGAATAGATGTCATGATTTTCATATCAATATTCAACAGTGATATGGGCCTGTAATTGTCTGGATTTTTGGGATCACTATTCTCTTTCAATAGCAGGATTGTTCTTGAAGCATTAAAGTGAAGATCATTGCTGCCATTCAGAATGATATAATTAAAAGTCTGTGCAAGTACAGTACTCAAAATCCCACTAAAAGATTTATAGAATTCGGAGGTCATACCATCTGGTCCTGGGGCTTTATGGGGATTCAGTTTCTTGATTGCCTCCACAACTTCCTCGACTGTAATCAGTGCAGTTAATTCTCCATGAGAATCTTTGTCAGTATTGGGAAAATTAATTTTCTGTAAGAACTCTTTTCTCTCTTTATCATTAACTTGTATTTGTTGCTCACCATATATCTGATTAAAAATTGATTCAAAAATCTTCATTATATCTAACTTATCAGTATATAACTTATTGTTATGATTTATTTCAGTAATTAATCGCGTCGATTTCGTCTGATTAATAATACGGGCTAATGCTTTCGAGGGAGTTTGAATGTGATTTGCATATTTAACTAAACTTCTTTGTTCATACAGTGTCAATTTTCTATTATGCATAAGAAACAGCTCTTTCTGACATCTTAACAACTCATTTTCTGTCTGTTCAGTGTAGTTCCTCATCAACTCCTGGTCCATTAATTGTATTTTGGTTTCCAAATCCAGTTGTTCTTTATTTTGCAGTTTTTTGTAATATGTGGCTTTCTGAACAAATAATCCTCTTAACAAAGTTTTAGTTGTGGCCCATTCTATATCTAATGGATGTTCGTTACAGGGACTATTATTTAATAATTCTTTAAGTATCTCCTTAACTTCCTGTACTATATCTTCTTTGGTCAATAGGTATTGGTTTAAGGACCAATTATATCCAGAGTGACTTTTAGTTTTCAAAATATTGGTATTTAAAGTTAAAGTTATCTTAGAATGGTCAGAGAGCTGTCTAGCTTGATTAGAAACCCTAGGGTCAAGTGAAATGAATACTTCTGGGATTAAAAAAAAATCAATTCTCGACCACATTTTATGGCAGCTAGAATAAAAAGTAAAGTTTTCGGCCTTTGCTTGTATGTGTGTGTGTTTAAAAGGGTCATACAGTTTGAAATCAGTTCTCAGTTCTTTCAACGCTACCATTGCCTGCTTATTAAAAGCTGTAGAAGCTCCCAACTTATCAAGTTTAGCATCTTGGTATGCGTTCCAATCCCCCCCCCATCACTATGTAACAGTTATTATATGACTGTAAAATGGAGTAAATTGAAGCTATAAAATAATGTTGGTTCACATTAGGGGCATATACACATATAAGTACTATCGGTTTATCAAGACTGTCAGATTTAAGAACCACCAAACACCATCTGTCTTCTCTGTCTATTTTTCTTCCAAAATTACTCCTTGAAAATGATTCTTGATTATAATTGCCACCCCAGCACTATTCGTAGTCCCTTCCGCCGTCACAATCTTCCTAATCCATTTCTTGTCCTTCATTGTTTCCCACTGGTCATTAGTCAAATGCGTTTCTTGTAATAGAATAAAACCTGCTACTGATTTAAAAAACAGATGCAGAAACAGCTTTCTTTTTTTCATGTTCTGGAGTCCTTAAACGTTCCAGGAATCTATTATCCACATTCTAAGCTATGCATTGATGAATAATGATATCTAGTTTTTATTTTCCACCTTAAATTGACAAGTGTTGGTATTTCGTAAATTTTTTTGAAGCAAAACTGCCATCCCATCCCTACCCAGTGCCTATCCACTATTCCTCCGGACCAGGATGAACATAGGTTTTTTACATTGCTTAAAATTCCCCAAGTTGCTAATCTACTAGTTCTATTAACTAATAATAAAATATCATGCAAAAAACCTACACCAACTATATCTACGTCTACAAAGCCTAACCCAGACATTCCCTACTAAACACCGCACTCAAGTAACTACAGCTCTGTACATTTTCCCCAATATTCATATAAACTAATTGTACCTGACTTTTCAAATAATTCACTTTTATCAAACTTTATTTTCAGCAATAACATATTAGCATTGTAATTACTTGTTCTAAAACATTTTAACTAACAGTTCACATAATAAGCACACAGTTGTTATACATTTTGTTTAAAACAATGCAATTATTTTGGTCAGCTATTTTTCTCCAAAACAATCCTACAACATTACCTGTTAATTTTTATAGATCATTGCAGTTAAACATAACCTATAATGCACATTTACTACTTCTGGTTACTGATTATGCTTTTTCTCTAAACTGATCAAATTTAAAAGATACTTATTTATTTACAAGACAGAACACAGTAAAATAGAAGGCAAGCATGAAAAAGGAAAAAGAAATAAAAAACATAGACTGCATTACCTTAAATAGCCACTAAACCATAGGATCTTATACTGCAACAGCCAAACCATACATTTTAATCTTTACCTTACACACTTGACCTTACTGATCGTCCTACAGTCATTTTAGCATCAAATAAGTCCAAAAAAGCTTCGTTTTCGATCCTCAGCAGCTCTTCTCTCTTCCCAGCAGTTGCAGCAGTCCAGGCAGTTCTTTTTTCAAATCTTCGCGCTCGCGACGGGGGAACCAATTTGCGAACGGACCTCTCAGCTGCACCACGCTCAAAACGGTCCCCTTGCTTCCTTTACCTTGTTTCCTGTTGCCTCGTGGGTCAGAAGCGCTCGTAGGAGCCATAAAACATAGTAGAATCTTCGTGTTTCAGCTGGGAAGACGAGATAAGAAGATAAAACGGAGAATTACCAGGCCTGCTGAACAAACAAGAACAGACAAAGGATTTTAAAGCCTCAGATCCTCGTAAATGAAGTCTCCCATTCAGTCTGATGCTGGAAGAAGCCTAGTTGGACTGTTCAGTTTTCAGACGGTGGCAAAGCCTTAAAAAGCTTCAAAAAGGTAGGTCTGGCTTCTTTTTTTGTATTTACAGTGTATTTAATGCCATCAAAAGTAAAAATTAAACTGTTAGGATATTTCATTTGAAATCTAATGTTTTTGTCAATTAGAAACTTACAGTATGGAGCCAGCATTTGTCTAGACTGCCTTATTTGTGTTGGTAAATCCTGTGTTATAGAAACTTTGTAACTTTGCCACATTATAGATCCACCAGATTTTTTAATGGTTAGAAGTATTTTATTCACATCCTGGAAGTTTAATATTTTGACATACACAGGTCTGTGTGTATTTGAAGCTTGGGAATCCCTGTATGCTCTATGCGCTCTTTCAATGACAATTTGCTGAACAGCCACAGAGTCCTTAAGTAGTGTTTCAAATATTTGTATAATGGAAGTAGTCAGCTCATTATATTGGATTGATTCTGGGATCCCTCTGATGATTATGCTGTTACGTCTTGATCTTGCTTCCAAGTCCAGAATTTTGTTTTGCATCATTTGAATATCAGCCTCATGGGATTCAGTTCTTTTAGTGAGCAATGTTATATTGTCTTCATTTGCTGCTATTCTGGTTTCCGCTTTCTCCATTCTTGCAAGAATCCGATTGCATGTATCACTAAATGTTTGTGTTTGGGATGTTAGGTCTTTTAAAGCATCTTGTATAGGTAATAATGCAGACTTAATTTCTTCCATTGTAACCTGTTGATCAGATTTCGTTGATGCCCCTGTTTTTACAGTCTCTTGCTGTTTAACTGTTTTCTGTCTCTTAATTATAGATTCCTTCTCTGGAGACTGTAATGCTGACAGTTTAGTTTTAGTAGTTGTAGTATCCATATTTTTCTCTTCTTTTGACATTTTGTAATGCTGCAGATAGAGATATTTGCCAAGGAAAAGTTTCAGAAGTGAGGTAGTTCAGTCTTTTGTTTGATGCTCTGTTCAGAGTCAACCTAGCAATCAGTTCCAATCCTGTTGTCACCAAGTATTTTTTTTCAATTTTTTTTCCTCAAGAAGATCGCTGACTTCTAGTAGTTTATTATTTGCTGCCAATTAGTTGATTAACTCCAAATGTACAACCGCAGGGTTTATTTTTTTATCTGGTCTTTGGAGAGCTGAAGTACTGCAGTGCTTATAGAATGGCGGCCATCTTTGAATCTCTCATAAAACTTTTTTCTGATATCAATGAATTCTTTATTTTGTATTTTTTTTTTTAGATTTATCTGCATACCTTCTAAGTTTTTCTGCTTGTGCTGATATTTTTAGTTTACCGGTGGTGTAAACCTTGGATCTAGATAATTGTCACTATGGGAGTGACACCCCAACCCCATGTGCAAAATGGGAAAAGGAGTTGAGGATGGATGGATGGATTGAAAATAGTGTATGATAAATCCTGTGTTGTTTTGATACTGTGTGTTATTTTACCACATCTGTCTTTCTAAAT
This sequence comes from Protopterus annectens, assembly GCF_019279795.1. NCBI lineage: Eukaryota > Metazoa > Chordata > Ceratodontiformes > Protopteridae > Protopterus > Protopterus annectens. The sequence goes on along the minus strand of NC_056746.1, from coordinate 435,069,314 downwards.
AATTTTGTTGGTCTGTTGCCTCTTCTATACTGTTCTAACCTTGACACTTCTAGAATGGCTTTATAGTTTTCTCTATCTGATGCCTCCTTGGTGGCATCCCACTTGTTCCCTTCCTTTCCTTTATCACTGTACGTTTTTGTGGTACCACTTTAACTGTTATTAGTTTAGCTGCACAATAGTATATCCTGTTTATTTCTGTTATATCATATCAAGTTCTCTTAATAACCTCAATTACTAGGTTCTTGTTTTACCAATCTTCTAGCATTTTGTGTCTTATTTACTTTCTGTAATTTATTTCTTTCATCTACCTTTATATATCTTGTCTATCTCTTATTACATCAAGCAGTTCTTCACTTAGATCATTCACTTGTAGACTGAAAGTATTTTCTTTGCACTCTGTTCCTTTAAAGTCATCTGCAGAAGGTTGCAAAACATCATCCCTTGACATAGCATCTTTAGATGCATTCTGCGTCATGTGTTGCACCAGCATATGGGGACCCAGAGGCCTAGCTCGCCACAATATTACTTGTGTCAGAGTTTTCACCATTTCCTCCTCCTCCCCTTGCTGTTCATCCTGAACTGGAGTTTTATGTCTCTTACAGAAGGCTCCAATCACCCTGTGGCATATCCAGACTCCCAGGGCCTCCTTTGAAAATGGGCTCTGTCCCAGTCGAACTTTCATGGTAAAAAAATGTTAAATAAATTAATAAATCCTCTTCAGAGATACCATACTTGACCTGCTATTCCTCTATCTGGGGAGTCACTGGTCGATCATGTTGTGACACTGCCTGTGCTGGAGTTTCCATTACTTTAAAGATGGTTTATCACTTCAGTTTTTTGCTTAATTTCTACAACACTTATGTTGTTTTTTTTTTTTGTTTTGTTTTTTTTTTTACAGTCCCTTTTTATTTATTTTAAGTCTTTGTTAAGGTGTTCAAGCCAGCTAGTAGGGTTTGGCTTTATTCACCTTAATGCCTTAATAAAGACATGTAAAAATAAAGGGTCAGGGGCATTTGGAGATCACATAGCTCAAACATTTGTACTTGTATGCCCTTAAGGGGTAATTCGCATATTAGGTTCATATGTTCATAGGTAGGTACTAGGCTATCTGCCCAAAGGCATTTATACGCCTAGCCAGAATTGTGTTGGCTTTCACCGTCCCCTTGGATTAGTTCCCTGTGCCTCTGTCCAGTACAGCCATTGAAGTGATCCCCAGGGTAAACTTCCTATTTCCCATCCACTCGTCAAGGTTTCTCTTAAAGAGTGTTAGTGAGGAGCTCTGCCTAATGTAGATTGGAATCTTGTTCCAGAACATGCAAAGTCTCTGGGACAGGAATCTATCCCTCCAGCATGTCCTATTTATTGTTGTGGTGAGGTTTAGATCCATAGAGCGTGTGGCTCGAGGGGATATGGTATTCCTTAGGTGTAGCATGTCCATCAATTCTGGGTTGGACATGGCCTTGTATGTCAGGCATAGATCACCTCTGAATAGGTGGTATGCAACCGAGTACAGCTGGAGTTACTTCAGTAGAGCTGCATAGGGCATCTGTTTGAGGTCAGGGATCCTCTTGGTGAGGTACTTCTGTGGTCTTTCCAGCTGTTGCAGGTGTCTTGTAAAGTACAATCCCAAATGGGGCGTTGTACTCTATGATGGGTCTGATGAGTGATGAGTGATGCATAGAGGGGCACAATGACCTCTTTTGATCTAGATGCAAACCCTTTTGTGATTAGGTGGGCCACATAGAAGGACTTTCTAACCACTTTGGCAATGTGATTATCAAAGGACAGATTACTATCTACTTGGGTCCCCAGATACCTTATTATGTCTTCTGTATTTAGGGGGCTACCACATATGTGGTAGTTTGTGGGTACTTGTTTTTTTCAAAGCGGATGACTATGCACTTTTTGGCATTTAGCTTGAGGCCATGGTTTTGACACCAGGTATCTGTCTCAATGAGACCCTTTTGGAGGATGTCTGTGTCAGATGGAGAGTCAATTATAGCCCCTAGTTTGCAGTCATCTGTGAACTTGGTCAGCCATAGACCTTCTGTGATTGCCTGTACCTCTGAGAAGTATATGCCGAACAGGAGGGGTTCTAGGCCTGAGCCCTGAGGAACACTACTTGTAACTGGTTTAGAGTCAGAACTAGCTCCTGCAACTCTTACCATCTGGGTTCTGTCCGTGAGCCAGATGTCAACCCATCTCATGACGTAGAGGTTTATGTTCAGGCTGGTGAGCATGTCTATAATACCAGAATGAAGAATGGTGTTGAAGGCCTTTGCGAGGTCTAGGTAGGCTGTGGGGACCACCATTCCCTCGTCTATAGCCTTGGTAACTGTCTCAATGAAGTCCACCAGGTTTAGTAGGCATAATCTGCCCTTAACAAAGCCAAACTGGGTAGGGTCCAGTGTTTGGAGGTTCCCAATGTCTCTGTTAATGAGATCCATGATGATGTGCTCCATAGCCTTGCAGACCAAGCTAATCAGGCTTATAGGGCAATAGTTCCCGGGGTGTGTTGTGGTGCCACCTTTGTGGAGCGGAATAAAACTGTTGCTGTGTGCCACCCTATGGGCACATAGCCAGTGGAGAGGCTGAGTTTGAACAGTGCGTTTAGGTGAGGGGTTAGTTCATCTTTGAGCTTGTGTAGAATGCAGCCTGGGACACCATCCGGTCCCATTGATGCTGTGTTTTTGGCTTTGGAGAGGGCTGTTTTAACCTGAGTGTCTGTGATTTCAGGGGCAATACAGTCTTCTGGTATGGTTATGGGCCCCTTTGGAGGTGAGAGGGGAGTGAAGTTTACACTGAAACTTTCTGCCAGGATGTTTGCAATATCAGTTGGCTCAGTGTATTTTGTGCCATTCTGCACTAACTCTGAGCAGATCTGAGAATTGTCACTTAGATTCTTGACATAGCTAAAGAATGCCTTGTGGTTATCTTTGGTGTCCTTGGCAATTTTTCTTTCGAAGCTAGCCTTGGACGATTTTATGAGGGATCGTAGTTTCTTGCTGATACTGATCAGGGATGTCATACCTTCTTGGGATTTTACTCTTTTCTGTACTAGTTTCCTACTTCTATTGTATAGCTTGTTTATGACAGGTGCCCACCAGACTGGTTTCCTTTTCTTGGAGGAGTGAGTCTCAGTTTTGCTTGGGATAGCACGATCTATGCATTCTTGTAGGTGCCCGTAGAGTGCATTAGTAAAGGATTTTGCAGCTTGGGCAGCATTATCCTTTAGCATGGGGGCTTTGAAACTTTCCACTTTGGTCTTAAGTAAAGTGAAGTTTGCTTTTGAAAAGTTTTTCACGGTGGTTTCTTTGACCAGGGTGAGGGCGGAATGTGGATGTCCAGAGTGATTAGTTTATGGTCAGATCTAAGCAGCAAGGGGTTGACCTCCGGTGTGGAACACTGGTCGCCCATGTTGGTGATGACCAGGTCCAATATGTTGTCACATCCGGCGGGGGTGCTGACCAGCTGATCCAGGGCATTTGAGTTTATAAATTCTAGGAAATGTTGGGCAAGGGAGTTAGTACTTGAGTAGTTCTCCCAGTTAATGTTTCGGTAATTGAAATCACCCAATATCAGGGTGTTTGGTAGGACCTTTGTGTTTCCCATTGTTTCCAGAAATGTGGAATGGGGGTCCTGGGACATGGTGGGTGATCTGTAGCAAGCTACAATTTGAGTTGCAGTTTTGCCCATTGTTAGTTGCACGTGGATGATCTCTGAAGCATCATGCTGTGCCACCAACCTGGAGCTGTGGATATCCTTGATGAATATGGATACGCCCCCGCCTTTTGTATTTCGGTCCGGGTTTTGTGGCCAAAATTCATGGTATGAGTTGTAGCCTGGTAGTGCTGGGGTGCTCTCTGGAGCCTTAAACCAGGTTTCTGTTACTGCACATATATCAATTTTCTCCATTCTGAGGAGTGCCTCGAGTGCGTGCATTTTGAGGTTTAGACAGGTGTAAGTCATCTCTGGCGAAGCAGCGCGGCTTGTCAAGCATGTCATCCCAGGCTGACAGACACTGGATCCCCTTGGAATGACACCAGAAGCTTAGCTAATTGTTGAAATTGATCATTTTTTCTTTATACTGTGGTATCATTCTTGGTGAGGGCAGGATGCTGCTCAAGGTCAGGGTCATACCAACCTGGGCTGCATGATCAGAGAGCTCTTCCATGTCTCTTTTCATGAATTCCAGGGAGGTACAGCTCATGTCATTCACACCAATATGGACAATGACAGAGTCATATTTGTACTTGTTCTGGAGTGACCTGAGTGTTTGTGTTATATGGCGGATCCTGGCACCCAACAGGCAGTTAACAGTAACCTTCTCCTTATTCAGCCTAGTGAGTGGGACGTCAGTGTGCCTGACTATAGAGTCACCTATTACTAGTGTGTTGGATATGTTATTTTTCCTTAAGGGCTGTGATTGCGTGGCATGCTGGTTTTGTGAAGTATGTGTTTCATGGTTTGTGTTGAGGGGTGGAGGTTGCTTGGGTGTCTGCTTTGGAGGTCTCTGTTGCTTCTGCAGATTTTTATTTAGAACCTTCCAGTATGTTTTCGTGTATTTATGTGTGTTTTTTTCCGGTGCTGATTTCATAAGTATATGTGAGACTGGTGGTGTGATGCAAGTAGTTCCCTTCTCCTCTTGACTATCTGGTCCAGTCTTTGGTTGAGAGAGCTTAGCTTCCAGTTTGGCTGTATAATTGCATCTCTCGCATGTATTAGTGTTTTGGTGGTAGGCGGAGAGGGTTGTCTGTGTACTTAATGCAGTTGTAACATTGCCTTAAAATGCCCAGATTCAGCAGCTGGACCAGAGAGTACACCTGAAACTGCCCTTTGGACATGCCTGGATAGGTACAGTGAACTCTTTTACTGTTTGGCTGTTAAGGTCGAATAGAGAGCCTTGTTCTTCTCCACAGTATAGGGGGGTCTAGTGCTAAGGTTTATTAGTGCTTGCTATGAGTTTTGAGCGAGTGCTGGGCTGAGAAGTGAATGGTTTGAGTATTTAAGTTGAAAGTTTGTCTAGTTCCAAGGGAAAAATTGAAGAGTAGACTTTGTGGAATCGGGAATAGTTTTACCCTAGCTAATTGGCGTTGACTGGCGTGCAAAACCTTGCAAATGCGGGTTTTATAGCAGGGAAATGAAAGAGATAGAAATTAGCCCAAAATGGCCAATAAACTACGAATTTCTGGGCAGTTTAGAAAGCCAGGAAAATAAGTATATTTTTGGGGTTTTTTTTCAGAAAATAAAGCAGATACAATCAAAAAAACACTTCAAATGCACAGAAATGGCTATCACACTTGAGTGTGTAGCCTACAACAGTTAAACAGGTAATTTAAACACAAAAACGACTTTGTTAAAGTGCAGGCAGTAAAATAAGTACAATATGTAGTTGAAACAAGCTTTTTAAATCACAAAAACTCAATAAAATCGGCGTATTAGGAGGAATTAGCTAAAGGCAGCAAGAAAATGCAGAAAGATTATACTTAATCACTCCAAAGTCTCTCTTTTGTCTCTCTGCTGCTGTAGAACTCTGCAGGGCACCCAGCAGGAGCTTGCTGAGCTGTATACAAGTGCAAAAACCTCACAAATTTGGGTTTTATAGCAAGGAAATGAAAGAGATAGAAATTAGCCCAAAATGGCCAATAAACTACTAATTTCTGGGCAGAAACCACTCCTCCAGGGCAGTGGCGGCTGGTGACTTCAAATCACAGGGGGGCTGCAGGAGACGCTGAATGGGCGGGGTCAAAGGGAAGGGGTGTGGTCAACCATAAAGGGGAGGAGCTATGCACAAAACCACAAAAAAACTAACTTTAATTAAATACGCTGCCCTGGGTGGCAAACCATCATTATGAAAGTCCAATCAAGACAAAAATAAGTGTAGAAGAATAAAAATATTTCAATGCATTGGCTGCATGACAGCTTACTTAATATCTAGATGGAAACAAAAGGTTGTGAGGCATGAAAAATAAATTACTTTTTAAATACATTACTGGAATGCCAGTCAAAATCAAGTATAAGAAAAACCAGAAGCACTCAACTCAAACTACTTCTCCTTGCACTGCAGTTCTAATTATAATATATTCAGCTTTATTAAAGTACCAAGCAACATGCTGAAAGTAGAAATCTATGTGATGCCCCACTTGTAAAAATGTTTCTTATCCAAAAAGACCTGCTGCCTGACAACGTTTCATGGGGAAAACATGATAAAAGTAAAAATGAAAAGCAAACAAGAAACAAGCTCAAGATACATTGCTTAAAGGATTACTGTACAGGTTATGGACCACACATGATTGGCATTCTGTTTAGTTTACGGGTAAAGCCTGTAGAGATGACTGGAAGTCTCCAACAAGTGTAATGAGCTTTTTAAAATAATGGAATCCTGTCCTTTAATACCCAAGGCTTATACATTATCTAGTCAAGTATTCTCTGCATGGCAACAACAGAAAGGCTTTCAATGTTGGCAATTCTTTAACAGTATGCTTATTAAAGCTTACTTGCATCTTACGATGTCAGACAAGCTTACCTTATGGTCATTAAAGCATTGCTACTTAAACACAGAGCAACAGGCACTTTGAGTAATAAGCATAAATCAACAGTACAAAAATATGACAGAAACCAGACCATTCTGCAAAATCAAGGACAGATGAAAAGCCACTGTAGTACTTATGCAGTGTGTCCTCCCCATCCAAGGTAGATACAACTACTCCTTGCCTTGCTTGGACACATCCAGAGTCACTACATGGGGAGTGGGGTGCAACAAGCATGTCACAATTTGAAATCTCTCTGGCTGACTGTGATGGCCCTGACACATTTGTCATACCTCTCAACTTCAAGAGCAAGAAATCTGGACAAAGCCATACACAGAAGTGGGACAAAGGCACAACAAGAAGGACAATTTTAAATATTGCTCTAATAAACTTAGAAAGATAATAGAATAGGTCTTGCATTAGTATGAATTTTCTGAAGGGTATAAAATCTGAAACTCAAATGTCTGTCATTTTCTAACTTCAGTCTTTAGTGATTTGTCACTAATTTGCCAAAAACACAATTTTATGAAAAATGGACCAAAAATGTGATGCAAAAATATAAAATAGACACACAATACAGCTTCTACCTGTCAAAGAAGGGACACTTTAATATTAGTACTGCTACCTTGAGCAGCTGACAAAATAAAAGAATCTACATGCATTTCAAGTAATCTATAACTTTGATTATTACAGTTATTTCTTAATTGTAAACCCTCCATGTTTTCTTCCAGAATTGCTACATTGTGGATGGATGATTAGGTGGGAAGAGCAACATTTTGAGCCAAAATTGGGGACAGTTGAGAGGTTGGCTATGCCTAATTCTATAAAGCAATTTATTTGCATGTACCTCTCAACCTGTTAATGCAGTAAATCTGAACAAGGCCAAATATATTGGGGCACATATAAACAGTACTAAAATTGCTCTTGTATAAATTGAGACAGTTGATAGAACGGCTCTTACTTTAACATGCATTTTATGAAGGTTATGAAGTCTGAAACTTATTTAGTGACTTCTGGCAAATCATTTAGGAATTAAAACTACAAATTTTATGAACAACAAACCAAAAATAAGAAGCAAAAATCTATTCATTCTTTGAAAATCTGGACAGTTGGGAGGTATAGTTCAGCTGGGCCTGTCTGAGTTTGCTGCCCTTCCCCCCCCTGACAAAATAATGGTTGAACTGGAGCCTCTGCAGCCATTCCAATTAACCATTACTTGGCTATTTCACTCCATTTACCATAAACACTAATGTGCATACTGCTTTACTTCAATGATTGGACTTCATTTGAAAGTTTTATTTTGTATTTTACAGCACAAACATTAAGTAATCTGTTAAACAAAGCAATGCAGTCTCACAATGAAAACTTAGCATTAAAACTTCTCTGCCCTTGAAACTCACATTCATTGAAACAGCATTGAAACCCACATTCAAAGAAAATACATTTTGCCAGTGGCAGATAAAGATTAATTTTGGGCTGTTTTCAATCATAGGCCCCTTGCATATGAAACATACATGTGCTCTTTGATACACCTTCCTCATTGTACTAAAATTATATTCCTTGTACAATACAGTACACTTGTTAGAGGGTGTTTTAAATTTGTTTTGAACATTTTTCCAGTAAGCAATGAAACAAAACATATGCACCCATAATGGCAAAACTGCCCAGTTGAGAACATTTATCATAAAAAGTCTACTCAGACTTCCACAGTCCACCATTATTAGTAAATATACACAATTCTACAGTCCACCATTATTAGTAAATATGCACAATTCCACAGTCCACCATTATTAGTAAATATGCACAATTCTACAGTCCACCATTATCAGTAAATATGCACAATTCTACAGTGCACCTTTATCAGTAAATATGCACAATTCTACAGTCCATATTCAGTGAATTCAGTTCTTGCCATAGCTGTCAACCTTAGCACAAAAACCTGGACGAAGCCAATAATGGGGAATACAGTCCCAAAAATAGGGACAAATTTAAAATATTCATCTTATAAACTTAGAAAATTGCTAGAAAAAAGGTTGTGCTACTATGTATTCTGAAGAACATGAAGTTTGAAATTCAAATGCCGGTCAATTCTACTGCGGACAGAACAAAACAATTTTCAGCAGAGACGAGGATTAAAACTGCAGACACATCTTTGTAAAATGGCAGGGCATCAGAGCAAATCCACACAAACACAGGCAGGAGATGCAGACTCCAAACAGAAGCCACCCCAACCAAGAATCAAACCAGAAAACCTATAGCTGTGAGGCAACAATACTACCACTGCACCATCAATTATGCAAGGAATTAAACATTCAGAAACCTGAAGTCTGAAATTCAAATGCCTGTCAATTTTACTGCGGACAGAACAAAACCAATTTTCAGCAGGGATTAAAACTGCAGACACGTCTTTGTAAAATGGCAGGGCACCAGAGCAAATCCACACAAACACATGGAGGAGATGCAGACTCACACAGAAGCCACCCCAACCAAGAATCAAACCAGAAAACCTATAGCTGTGAGGCAACAATACTACCACTGCACCATCAAATCTGCAAGGAATTAAACATTCAGAAACCTGAAGTCTGAAATTCAAATGCCTGTCAATTTTACTGCGGACAGAACAAAAACAATTTTCAGCAGAGATGCAGGGATTAATACTGCAGACACGTCTTTGCAAAATGGCAGGGCACCAGAGCAAATCCACACAAATACAGGGAGGAGATGCAGACAGAAGCCACCCAAACCAAGAATCAAACCAGAAAACCTATAGTTGTGAGGTAACAATACTATCACTGCACCATCAATTATACAAGGAATTAAACATTCAGAAACCTGAAGTCTGAAATTCAAATGCCTGTCAATTTTACTGCGGACAGAACAAAAACAATTTTCAGCAGAGACGCAGGGATTAAAACTGCAGACACATCTTTGTAAAATGGCAGGGCACCAGAGCAAATCCACACAAACACAGGCAGGAGATGCAGACTCCAAACAGAAGCCACCCCAACCAAGAATCAAACCAGAAAACCTATAGCTGTGAGGCAACAATACTACCACCGCACCATCAATTATGCAAGGAATTAAACATTCAGAAACCTGAAGTCTGAAATTCAAATGCCTGTCAATTTTACTGCGGACAGAACAAAACCAATTTTCAGCAGGGATTAAAACTGCAGACACGTCTTTGTAAAATGGCAGGGCACCAGAGCAAATCCACACAAACACATGGAGGAGATGCAGACTCCACACAGAAGCCACCCCAACCAAGAATCAAACCAGAAAACCTATAGCTGTGAGGCAACAATACTACCACTGCACCATCAAATCTGCAAGGAATTAAACATTCAGAAACCTGAAGTCTGAAATTCAAATGCCTGTCAATTTTACTGCGGACAGAACAAAACAATTTTCAGCAGAGATGCAGGGATTAATACTGCAGACACGTCTTTGCAAAATGGCAGGGCACCAGAGCAAATCCACACAAATACAGGGAGGAGATGCAGACAGAAGCCACCCCAACCAAGAATCAAACCAGAAAACCTATAGTTGTGAGGTAACAATACTATCACTGCACCATCAATTATACAAGGAATTAAACATTCAGAAACCTGAAGTCTGAAATTCAAATGCCTGTCAATTTTACTGCGGACAGAACAAAAACAATTTTCAGCAGAGACGCAGGGATTAAAACTGCAGACACATCTTTGTAAAATGGCAGGGCACCAGAGCAAATCCACACAAACACAGGCAGGAGATGCAGACTCCAAACAGAAGCCACCCCAACCAAGAATCAAACCAGAAAACCTATAGCTGTGAGGCAACAATACTACCACCGCACCATCAATTATGAGAGGAATTAAACATTCAGAAACCTGAAGTCTGAAATTCAAATGCCTGTCAATTTTACTGCGGACAGAACAAAACCAATTTTCAGCAGGGATTAAAACTGCAGACACGTCTTTGTAAAATGGCAGGGCACCAGAGCAAATCCACACAAACACATGGAGGAGATGCAGACTCCACACAGAAGCCACCCCAACCAAGAATCAAACCAGAAAACCTATAGCTGTGAGGCAACAATACTACCACTGCACCATCAAATCTGCAAGGAATTAAACATTCAGAAACCTGAAGTCTGAAATTCAAATGCCTGTCAATTTTACTGCGGACAGAACAAAAACAATTTTCAGCAGAGATGCAGGGATTAATACTGCAGACACGTCTTTGCAAAATGGCAGGGCACCAGAGCAAATCCACACAAATACAGGGAGGAGATGCAGACAGAAGCCACCCCAACCAAGAATCAAACCAGAAAACCTATAGTTGTGAGGTAACAATACTATCACTGCACCATCAATTATACAAGGAATTAAACATTCAGAAACCTGAAGTCTGAAATTCAAATGCCTATCAATTTTATTTAACATTTTTTAATCAGGACAGTCTGACTTGGAACAAATAAACAAATTTTCAGCAGAGGCCCAGGAAGAAATAATGCAGACATGTCTTTGTAACATGGGAGGGCACAAAAGCAAACCCACACAAACACAGGGAGAAGATACAGACCCCACAAAGAAGGAACCCCAGCCAAGAATCAAACCCAAGAACCTGCAGCTGTGAGGCAACAATGCTACTACTACACCATCAAATATCAAGCATTGCAACATTTACAAACCACAGATATTATGAGGAACAGATCAGATCGAATATGAGGTAAAAAT
>NC_056746.1:435018063-435050563 GCF_019279795.1 Protopterus annectens | reverse complement strand
ACCTTTGGTGCAGAAGACTGTAGGTTCTATCCTCACATCAAGCGCGTGGATTGCTGATACTACAGTGCAACATAACAGGGTGCTGTGCTGATGAGGGTGTTATCCTTCAGATGAAACATTAAATGGAGGTCCCATCTGCTTGAGTTGCTGATACCTGAGGTAGATGGCACCTACCAAAAAGAGTAGAAGATGTTCCCTGATATCCTGGACAATTTTCCAATAATATTATAAAGAGCATCCTGTGTCTCTGCTGAAAAGAGGCCATTAGCCTAGTGTGACTGATTTGGTCAACAAAGGACAAATAATAAAAAATAAATCTGCTTTCATGAGTATGTGATTTATTGTATCATATTTCCATTTGAAAAGACTAAGAAGAAAGATTTTCATCATGCGCTTATGTTATAAAAGATACATTTGTGATCTGTGTTATTTACAGAATTATAACTAAAGATGGGAAACAGAAATATCCTAGATTTGTGAGTATAATAGCTAAGTTATTGTGTTTGCTAACTGGATTTTATATTATCAATTCCAAATGATTTTGTTTAACACAGTCATTGAATACTTAGGCATATTCTTTTGCTGAATAGTTTACTTAGTCTGCAATAGGGTAGATGAAGTTCCCATTAGCATTGTATTCTCACTGATGTTTACATCCTGCAGTTTAATCGGGAAATCCTCATGCTCAGTACAGAACTCAGATGGTGTACTGTCAGTTCTTATAGTACTGTGCTCAGCACCATTGGTATTATTGAATGAACAACTTTTTATTCTTTTCATGACTTCTGGAAGTCAACTGTTCTTGTATACATTGAGACAACACTACCTAGCCTTGTGGATCTGATGCAGTGTGCACCATGGAACTTCTGATATCTACTTTGGATTTACAATAGCTCTGAAAGAAAAAAAGACAGTACAATTTGTTTAAGAATGCTTTCCATACCACAGTATCATCAAGAAGAAGTCACTGCAACAGTAAAGCTGTCCACCCCACTGGTTTTGTAATTTGGGGAAGTCTTATAGCTTTAAATTAAAGAAGCCCTTTTGTGAATGTTTTTGTTGCTGCATTGGCAGAGTATTGCATCTGACAAATTACTGTTACAATCGTCATTACATAAACGTTACTATACTCGTCATACTGTAGTGTTACTGCTCTTATTATATAAACATTATCAGATTGATAATAGATAGTACTTCTGGTAGCTAAAGAGCTGACGTATTGAGAGAAATGTCTCAGTTATGTTATTGTAGCCTACCTAGTGAAGTAATTTCATAACCTGTTATTGCTATTTGTTATTACTTGTAAGACATAGATAAAGCTTACATCTCTAGTTTTGTTACATGCAGTGAAGCACAACTTGTTATTTAGCAGTTAAGGATCATTCTAACAAGTGCATTATTTGACGGTGTTCAGAATCTCTTCATTCAAGTATTGTGCTTGCTATTTTTTTTTCTTTTTGTGTTAGCTGCTGTTCTTACAACAATGACACTGCTTGGGGTATGTTATTACCTAAATGTAGCCCTTTTTTAAGGAGCTTTTCACTAGCTGCTCTGTAGTAATACCTCTGTTAAAGAAGCTTCACTACTTATCTCATTCATGATAAATTGCTTTACTTCTGTTCACAGAATTTCATTTATCCTGACTGCTATGCCAAACTAGTTTTATTTACAACTATCTACTGCCAATCATTAGCGGACTGGAGTTCTGCTGTGGCGACCCCTAACTGGGAAAGCCGAAAGACACAACATTACTGCATTTTCCATGTAAATGGCTCTAGGCTATGATTTTAACTGATTTTATACTACTTTTAAACATTTCTACTTTTTGTCGTAGTATAGTTTATTAAATTATTTATTGGAAAATGGATACAAGATCAGATGGTCTGATAAGAAATAATCTAGCTTCTGTAACTAGTACAATTTACACTATATAATAGGACTGCTAGACAGATCACCCCCCCCACTTCCCATCATGCAGTTTTTATCTCACACTCTTCAACTCTCTGCTGCTGTACTTTGAGTCCAGTCACAGACAAATGGCCACTGATTACCCTTTGCTTGTTTGGGTATTTACACTAAACTGCATTGCTGTATGCATTAGTACCATATATAGGTTCATAGTTTCATAGAAGGTTACTAGGATAATGGCTCTAGAGCCCTTACAAGTCTAGCCATATTTATCCTGAGCTACCCCAGTTTGTTGGTGACTGAGTGAAGTTCGCAGAGGTAAGGGTCTGTGGTAGTTAATACTAAATTCCTCTGTCCAGGAGATACATAGGCACCACCCCAGGAGTGAATTTATGGTCATCCATCCATTGATCTAGGTTGTGTTTTAGCAGGGTCAGAGAGGGGCTTTGTTTCACATGAAATTGAAACTTGTTCCAGAGAACTTTCATCAGGGCTGGATCAGAGACTGCCCTGTAAGCCAGGTACAGGTCACCCCTTAGCATCCTGTAGGAGACAGAATACAGTCACAGGGCTTTCAGTCTTTCAGCATAAGACTTGTTTTGTGTACCCTATAATTTCTTGGTGAGAAAGCTATGCTGTCTCTCCAGTTGTGAGGTGTCTGATGAGGTGCATGCAAAAGGGAGCATTGCACTCAATTATTGGTCCGATGAGTCATCTTAGACTTACTCTCCTCATGTTTTAAAACTTTCACTAAGTTTGGGTCTTGTGAGGTTAGAACATATGTATACTATGCTGCAAAAGCAGATCTATACATGTAATCAATTTTGAAGAGGCCCATACCTCCTTCAGAATGGGGACTATAGAGTCTTGGTATTCACTGAATTTTATAAATCATCTGATGAGCATGAAGCATCTTTCTTGTTTCCCTGTCAAACCTATCCAACATCTTTTGGAGCCAGTCAGTCACTCCAAAACTGCACATTAGGACAGGAAGAACAAAACGGTTTATAGCTTATACTTTGTTCCTAGATGTCAGTGCTGTTTTCAGTATTAATTTAAGACTTCTGAAACATTCCTTACTAAGTTTTATTTGCATTTGTTCATTTTTTATTGTTGATCCTTCATCAATTCCCAAATATTTATACACTCACTCTTGCTCAAGTTCTTTTATATCACATTCCTGTCCCAAACTGATGTTTTCTTGGTTCTGCAACTTTCCTGCTTTAAAGGTTGCTTTTGCACATTTATCAAGACCAAATGACATTCCTAATATCATCTGAAAAAGTTCTGACATCTTGCAAGTGTGCTTTCAGTTCTTCTTCTTCTGATGAACTATACAGTTCTAAATTGCCCACAAAAAGAAGATGAGAAGTATTTATACTCTGTTGTTTTGTGGGAGCCAAATTGTTTTCTGGGAGAAAAATGTAGCCACGAAGTAATCTGTTTTGTAGACAGCTTAACTGGTTAGGGGCAAGACAAAAGAGCAGCAGTGACAAGGAGTCATCCTGGAATATCCCCCTTTGGATTTTTATCCCTGGAATAATAATTTGTCCTTTATCATGGTTTAACTGCAAAGTGGTTTGCCCCTGTTTTATGGTTGCTGTAATGTAACAGATCAGATTAGGGTGTATCCTATACATTTTAAGCACTCTTTTATCCTTGAATGTGGGATACTATGAAATGCTTTTTTGTAGTCTATCCATGCCATACTTAGATTCTTCCCCTTTTTACAGTTCTCCATCATGACTTATGATACTTTGCTCAATATGACTTTATTTTATTAACATTTTGTTCTACTGCCGTGATTATGTTTTTTTTCATGGCCTTGCAGATGAGGCTAGTCAAGCGTATGGGCCTATAACTCACAGGGTTGGTTGATGGGCCCCCTTTGTGCAGATGGATTACTGTTGCTGTCCTTCATTCTCCCAGAACATTGTCAGTTTGCAGGCTGTGGTTAAACAGGGGTCCAAGTGGGTCTGCTAGGTCATGCTTTAAGTTGTTTAAAAGGCAAACTTGGATGTTGCTTGGTATCATTGATGCAGTGTTTTTGGCCTTTGAGAGGCTGAGATGACCTGCTCTCTTGAGATAATAGGGGAGGAATGGTGTTGGGGGATGACTGGAGGGGACAGGGGGTAAAGTTTTCTCCAAATCTGTCAGCTGGCAGGTTGGCTATTACCTGTGGTTGAGTATGGCTGGTGACATCCACAACCAGTTCATTAGATTTCAGACGTACTTAATGAATGCCTTGTGATTATCCTTAGCTAGGGAGGCTATTTTACTTCATAATTAGCTTTGGTAATACATAGTGATATGATAATTGTTTGCGTCAGTGTTTCATAAAGATGTTTGTTATTGGTTATAGGGGTGAGGAACGTGAAGATGAAAAAAGAAGGAGGTAGAGCAGGCTAGGTTGTGAAGAGAGGAACATTTTACTGATTGGATGTGTGTTGTGTTTCAGCAGGAAGTTGTAAGTGGGAGCTAAGACTTCCAGTAATATTATACTACTGTGTGTGAGATCAGAGTGATAAGAGGGTTGTGTGGTTTTGTGTTGCTGTCTTGAAGCTATGGCAGTGAGTGGAGATCAGAGCAAATATATTGGGTGGCCCGTGGGTAGCTGGGGAATTGAGGGTGGGAGGAAACCAAAGTGGGACGTAACTCCCAATGTCTTGGGAGTTAATCAATCAAGCCAAGTCTAACAATAAGCTCAGAAACAGTAGGCACAAATGCATGAGATGTTCAGAAATGAGAGTTTGAAAAAAAGAGGTAATGTTAATAAATTTATGACAGTAAAGCAGTGTATGTTATTCCACCACTATAATGGGGTAGAAAAAATGTATCTATTGAGATGGAAGGGTTTTGAAAGGAAGAGTCAAACAAAAAGCAGACATGGAGATACCTCCTGCTTAACATAGTTATAAAAATGAACAAAACTTCAAATTATTCTACAAACTTTAAATAACTTTTATTCTATAAAGAACTATGCTCTTTGTATAGTTATAAAAAGTAACAAATTTTGTTGTTGTTGTTGTGTCTTTCGGCTTTTCCCGGTTAGGGGTCGCCACAGCGGAACTCCGGTCCGCAAATGATTAGCAGTAGATTTTTACGTGCCGAGTTGCCAGCTCTAACGCACAACCTTCAACGAAGGTATGCCCATTCACACATGTCTCCACACAGAAGACGCTCTAGCTGAGAATCGAACGGGACAACGTCTTCCTGTGAGGCGACAACACTACCGCAGCACCACCACCGCAGTACTATAAAAAGTAACAAATAATTACAGCTATTCAATCATTTCAGTCTATGCCAGTAAAAAAATTGTTTTAATGCCTTACCTTATATTGCAGCTTTAATTTTTTATGGTTTCATATACCAGGTATTACATTAAGCAGTTCAATGGGCTGTTTGACTCCATTTCAGCAGAATGTTTGCCCTCTTTACATTCCAGTTCAAAGCATCAGAAATTGTCATTTACATTTACACTGTCGATAGGATCACACCCATCACCTGGTAAGAAGTGCTTTCTAGTTGCACACTCCTTACACATCAGTCACAAATGCTGCTACTGTTCTTTTGTAGGTGGTTGGAGGGGCATGCCAATTGCCAATGAGTTCAAGGTATTCGCTCATGTTAGGAGTCTCATAATGATTCACATAATTGCCGGAAATGAGACTAGTTCGACTGACACTTTTTGCAAATCATCCTACTTCAAGCTGTCATATCTGTTCAGTCATATAATTTAACTACTTTCTGTCACAGCATCAAAGAGGAGAACTTCTTCTTACCAGTTGTGTCAAAAGGTGAAAAGTTTGTTGTAGTAGGCCATCGACTTGAATGTGATAGCCAAATGCATTTAATGAGAATCCAATTCTTAAGCAGATACAGGTGTTGTTACTGCTGCCTCATGAATTGTCCAAGTATCCTTCAGTGACAAAAATGATTTTCTACCTCTGAGCAAATAACTGTGTAACCTCTTTGCATCTCCACAAATATCTATTGCATTTCCAACAAATACAAAGTATCCCAGTGTTTTCTTACTGTTTCTTCCTCTGGAGAGGTTAATCTAAGTGAGTCATAGATTACAAATGGCCAATTTGGTGTCCTTTATGCTTCCCCCTCTTTCTTATGATAATGAGGTTCATCGTGAAAGTCAGACTTCTAAAAGACAGTCTCTCAATGGCCTGGATAAAGTTGGTTTCCTCCAATAAGCCTTTTTTTTCAAAGTAAGAAGTCACTCCATCAGTCACAATTCTCGATGCTATTGCAAATCCAAATTATCAGTTCACTTAAGCTGACAGAATGTCTTCTTCAGTCCCACTATAACTATCAAGACTGATTTATCCAGTAAGCTAGTTGTTATAATTTCCACCTTTCAGAAACCTTCAGCTCAAAATTCTTGCTGAGACAAATCACCTTTTTTTTTTTGTGGGGGGGGGGCTTCTAACAACCAATCTAAAGGCATTCTCAGCCTGTTTCCTTTGGTCCAGTTGTATTTGTCCAAGATCTTTGGCTCTGATCTCAGTTATTCTTTCATTATGATTTATTTGGCTGCTATTTCCAGTTTTTACTCAAGTCTAGACTGTTTTCTTGTCTCATTTAAACTACATAAATCATTTTACCAGCAATTTTTTTCACTCTAGGCATATTGTCCTTCCTTTGAAAATGTATTTAATGTTAAAAAAAACTCACTCTTCCAACTTCTGTAGATCTAATTTTTCTGTCCTGGAAGACCCCATTTTAGTGACTATTAATTTTGCCAACAGAATTTCAGATTTAGGCACTTTCTGTAAAAACTCTGTATCTATATTTCTACTAAGAGTGATACGGAGAACAAATAGATCATTGATATGAAAGTTGCTACTGAGTCCAAACTGAACCAGTTTAACAACATACCTGCCCCCCTTAATATTCCAACCAACATGAATATCCTCTTCATTTGTAAGGATGTTCACAAACAGTTCATTTGTATTTACAGAGGATTAAGACTTTCTGCATGAATGATGATTTATTTGTATCCGTTGTAAAGTCTAAACCTAACAGAAACACTTCTAAGCTCATCCTTTCTGTATTAATATGCAAAGTTATCTATAAATCCAAGACGCCATTCTACTAGAGCTGTAGCTAATTCTACACTATCCTTCAGTAATGCCACAATCAAAGATATTTGTACTGCCACCGTCTAGCGTTCCCTGTACATTTTTGTGAAGCTTTATAAATTAGAGGGATCATCACTAAATCTCTGCCTTTACCTACACCGGTACTGATGTTAGACTGCTGTTCTGCAGGAAAACTTGCATAGTGCAGAACTGACCAGCCATATTCTATGCCAAAAGTTATTATATACAAACCTTTATGGGTACCTATGAAGGTTCATGAAGGAAAGAAAGAAAAGGAAAGTTCCATCTCACCAAGGACTGCAGAAGAAAGGTATATGCTCCAAATAATCTCACTGCCGCAACCAGATTCTGATCATGAGGCCACTTATTCTCAGTCAACTGATTCCCCTGAACATATTACTTCTGATTAAACAGTAAATTATATGGGGAAATATTCTGGATGCCATGAGACAGTCCATCACCTAAAGCACAATATCTGTAGATTACACAACTAAAGCCTGCAAAATGGTTTGCTCCAACATTATATGAAGCATGCGGACATGTAATGCAATGATTACCAGCTCACTAATACTCAGGGCTCTGCTGTAATAGAACTAACAGGACTATAGATCTCATGTTCCATTGCAGCTAGTTTGCACATTAGACAGCGCTACTATCAAATCTTAGCACAATTTAACCTAGTCTAGTGCCAAAATCCAAAAACCAGCCAAAGAGACCTCTGTATAAATCATTCTACAACCTACAGTAGGCAGCACAAATACAGATCTGGACAACATGGATATGCAATTTCCAAATGTCTCCATAGCCAGCTTGGTAGATATGGGCATCCTGAGACAATGAAGTAATTGTCTCATGTTCACAGTCAGCTACATAATCCTTTAAAATACAGTGTGTGATAGATGCACTTATAAAATTTCACTGGAGACAAAAATCTCTCATACAAACAATGTTGTCAAGAACACACAAAGACAATATCCACCAGACATAATATCTGCCGTACACACATAGACCAACATACGCTGAGGCACTAAAAAGCAATCTTCCCAAACCTTAAAGACCTCCTAATCCTATAAACAAAAACACCTATCTTCATCAGTCTCTAAAGCACTCACCAAAAGCAACATCAAACACCATAAATAAGCCTTCAGCAGTGGAGGCCATAGGGGACTCCATTATATGACACACAGATGCCCCACTCACCAGAATGACCAAGGAGAACAGAACAGTTAGTTGCTTATCTGGAGCCAGGATGCACTCAGGTCACTACATCACAGAGTATAAGTAAGAAGTCCATGTGGGCATTAAAAATCTGAGACATACTTCCCTGGTCTATATTAAGAGAGTCATTGTTGAACTCTCTGAATATGTGTCTCAAGCAGGTAAGTGCCTTGCATTGAGCAGCATTCTACCTTCACCAAGGATGATGCTACAGTATGAACAAAAGACAATTGTCTTCAATAATTGGCTTAGTTTCTGGTGTTTTTCTAGGGGGATTCAATATTTTTCACCATGGGAGGACATGGTTAACAGGCCGCATTGGTTTGCAAAGGATGGTCTGCACTTTATCCATCCTCCTAGAGCCTTTTTAGGCAATGCCAAATTGACAAACCTACCAACATAGGAAATAAAACCCAAAAAAACCTAAAGGTATTACTGCTCAATGTTAGGAGCCTAAACAAGAAGCTCCGCATCCTATAAGCTGTCCTCATTCTGGAGTTTACAGATATCAGTGCCGTTACCAAGACATGATTTAAATCTGCAGAAAGCACTCCAGCAGTGCAAAGATTCAGTGCCTTCCACACATTTAGACCATCAACTGTACAGACAGGAACAAAAGATGGAGGAGTTCCAATCTGTATTAGCAACAAGCATATGTCTATGTTGGTTTAACAGAATGATGTCCTGGAATTTATCTATATACAAATCACCAAACACAAAGTCTGACACCATATCCTAGCAGGCTACAGGTGACCCATTATGTTCCTAGATTGCCATAACACATACCTAGACCTACTGGAGACTTCATTTTCTTTTGTCTGTTCCCGTTAGGGGTCGCCACAGTGGATCATCTGTTTCCATTACTTCCTGTCCTCTGCATCTTGCTTTGTCACACCAACCACCCGCATGTCCTCTCTCACCACATCCATAAACCTTATCTTAGGCCTACCTCTTTTTCTCTTACCTGGAAGCTCCATCCTTAACATCCTTTTCCCAATATACCCAGCATCCTTCCTCAGCACATGTTCAAACCAACGCAATCTCGCCTCTCTGTCTTTGTCTCCAAACCGTCCAACCTGAGCTGACTCTCTGATATGCTTATTCCTAATCCTGTCTCCATCCTCATCACACCCAGTGCAAATCTTAACATGTTTAACCCTGCCACATCCAGCTCTGACTCCTGCCTTTTTGTCTATGCCACTGTCTCACTACCATCTTGTAGACCTTCCCTTTCACTCTTACTGGTACCAGTTTGTCAGAAATCACTCCTGACACTCTTCTCCACCCACTCCATTCTGCCTGTACTCTCTTCTTCACCTCTGTTCTACACTCGCCATTTCTCTGAACTGTTGATCCCAAGTATTTAAACTCATCCACCTTCACCAACTCTACTCCCTGCATCCTCACCATTCCTCTATCCTCCCTCTCATTCACACACATATATTCTGTCTAAGTCTTGCTGACCTTCATTCCTCTCCTCTCTAGAGCATATCTCCATCTCACCAGGTTGTCCTCAACCTGTTCCCTACTCTCACTACAGATCACAATGTCATCTGCAAACATCATAGTCCATGGAGACTCCTGTCAGATCTCGTCTGTCAACCTGACCATCACCATTGCAAATAAGAAAGGGCTCAGAGCTTATCCTTGATGTAATCCCACCTCCACCTTAAACGCATCCATCACTCCTACTGCAGACCTCACCACTGTCACACTACCCTTGTACATATCCTGTACCACTATTACATACTTCTCTGCCACTCCCGACTTCCTCATACAATACCACCAATCCTCTCTAAGCACTCTGTCATATGCTTTCCTCTAAGTCCACAAAGACACAATGAAACTCCTTCTGACCTTCTCTATACTACTCCATCAACAATCTCAGAGCAAACATTGCATCTGCAGTGCTCTTTCTTGGCATGAAACCATACTGCTAATCACTAATCATCACCCCCTTTCTTAACCTAGCTTCCACAACTCTTTACCATAACTTCATGCTGTGACTGGGCCACTCATCATTAAATCAACTACCCTATTCACTGGAGTCTTTAACTATCCTTCTATAGATTGGGAAATAGCCACTGCCTCATACGAGCAGGCACAGTGATTCCTGATTCCAGATATTGTTGACACTCGCCAGAGGTTTAAACCTACCGGACTCGGTACTCACCAATATGGGCTAGTGCTGCACTCCTCCACTCCCGCTGTGCCATCTCCTTACTGGTGCGGTCAGACCACAAAACTGTCTCCTTCAAAATAAAAAACAACTCAGTAACTCCAGCAAACTCTGTAGCAATTAGGAACTATTCCAACGCAAACTACATCCTATTAAGCAATAGGCTGGCAAAATTCACTGCCTCCCCCAACCCCAGTTTTATAGCAGCCTATGCAGAATTGTACACAGAGACCCTGCAATCATGTAAATGGATATATAGAGGTTGCTGTACCTACTAGAAGTAAGGCCAAAACAAACCCTAAAAACAAACCACACTCATGGAATCCTAACCTTAACAGGGTATATAACAAAAGGAAAAACTCATAGCTGAAATCAGGAAGAGCAACTCCCATAATGATAGGAGCTCTCTAATTAAATTAAACAGGAAACTAAGAGGAATAATTAAGTCCAACAAGGCCACTTACAAGGTCAAGATAGCCTTACAGGTTAAAGACAGCCACAAGGCGTTTTATAGTTATGTCCAAAACCTTAATTGCAGCACACATCAGTGTTGAACTGGTGATCAGTGGTACCACCTTCACTGAGCAGTGATAGCAAATTTGCTGGCTGACAAATTCAGCTCAAATGTCACCCCTCCCTCCCCCTATGAAAGATTTATTTATTATTTATGTGACATTTGTTAACTGGGTTAGTCCAATTGGGCTACAAGCCCATTTTCAGTGGAAACCTGAGGAGAAAAGCTCCAATACAGACAATTAACAGTACAAATGTTACAAGCATATACAGAGCTCCAATATAGACAAATTACAGTAAAATGTTTCAAGCACATATAGAGAATTATTATGCATATTATACATAAGTTCAAGAGATACAGAGAATTAAAACAGATAAGTTCCAGAAATACAGAAGTATAGTACAGTAATATAACAAGTAACTTTTTTTATTACTCAGACAGTGTAATTCATTTGCATTTTCCAAGAGAGTGAAAAATATGTCACAGAGAAGCGAGGAGTTTGCAGCTGAGTTGACAGTATGTACTGTACATATCTGGTGGAGCAGTAAAGCCTAAGGGTTTATTCACAGAGAAGGACAAAAGTTAAGGAGGAGCAAATTAGGAGGATAAGTAGATGGAAGACAGTGGGGAAGGAGTGAAAAGAAATATAGCAGTTGGGCGCTGGGCTGGCAACTCAACACCGTAAGACTTCAGTGCCAATCATGAGTGGACAGGTGATCCGCTGTGGTGACCCCTAACTGGGAAAAGCCGAAAGAAGAAGAAGAAGTGGATTAGGTAGGGGCTTGACAGGGATAAGTCTTAGTGTTAAGAAGGTGAAGTTTTAGTTCCTTTGTGAAGTGTTTAGGGTGGGGAAAAGATCTTATGTGGATGGGATGTTTGTTCCAAGCTTGGGCTATGGTGGATTTGTAGAGCCATTTACCAACAGTTTTGTTGGGTTGGTAGATGTCCAGGAGTAATTGGTTGGAGGTGCAACGAGTACGTGTAGGGGTGTAAGAGGATACTAGAGTGGAGAGGGCTGGGCAGGTGGATGGTTTGTGTACTATACAGTGTATGATTTGTAACTGAGATAGTAGGAGTTGTTGAGGGAATTCTAGCCACTGGAGAGAGTTGAGTGCAAGGCAGTGGTGAGAGTTGTAATGAGAGTTGGTGGCAAATCTAGCTACCGTGTGGTACATTTGTTACTACTAGTTAATACCTACTAGAATAACCCCCCAACTATTAACAGGGAGCAAGTCCTGGCAGCTCTCACTAAGGCCAAGAACAGAGCTTCACTGGGCCCCAATAATATCTGGGGCTGCCTTCTAAATAGCTTCAAACATCACCTATCAGGACCACTTGAGTTAGTTTTCAACTATAGCTTTAACAGGAAGCTTGCAACATGAAAATGAAGGACTGCAACAGTTATCCCATTTCAGAAGGGTGGACCATCAGTCAGCCCAGGAAACTACAGACCTATTAGTCAGACCAGTCTAATATGCAAAGCCATGGAAAGAATTATCATGGAAATGGTCAAAAAAGACATAGGCAACCTTTAGTCACTGGACCCAACTCAGTCTGGCTTTGTCAGAGAAGATCATGCCTACTAAACCTGTTGAACTTTTTTGGGAAGGTCACCTAGGCAATGGATGAGGGGAAAATGGCACATACTGTCTACATGGATCTGGCTAAGGCATTTGAAACAATACCCCAATTGGATACAGTTGACAAACTCAATGAGCTGGGTATAAACCTCTATATAACTACCTGGATTGACAGTTGGCTCACAGACAAGACCCAGGAAGTCAAGATTGGTAATACCACCTCCACTAAGAGACCAGTCACCAGTGGTGTATCTCAGGGCTTCAAGGGCCTTTGGCTGACCAAGTTCGCAGATGGCTGAAAATTGGTAGCTATCATAGAGTCCCTCATGACAGAAACATCTTACAAGAGGGTCTAACACAAACAAATGACTGGTGCCAAAGTCACAGACTACAACTCAATGACAAGAAATTAATTACAGCGCCTTTTGGGAAAACTGTCACCCAGGCTAATTATTCCATCAGTAAGACGCCCATAAGAATTGACCCTCATAGTCAGGTATCTGGGAACATATGCTGATAGTAATCTGGCCTTTGATCAACACGTGGCCAAGTTAATAAGAAAATCATTCAATGTCACTCAACTTATAAGTAAGGGCATGGCATCCAGGTCCATGGAAGTCATAGTACCACTTTATGTGGCTTTTATCAGTCCCATCCTTGAGTATAATGCCTCTTTAACATGTACCTGACCAGACATATGCAGCAGTTGGAACACCTACAAAGATTCCTTGCCAGGAGAATCCAGGGTTTAAACGCATTGTCTTGTATGGATCACCATGAAATCCTGTCTCTGTACTCAGTCTTCTATATGTTACTGAGAGATGATCTATGCCTGACATACAAGATATCCTCAGATCCAACTCTGATAAAACTTTTTCCACATCTGCAAAGCAAACAGCATCAGAATCACTAAATCCAAGGATTTAAATTTTGCTTGTGGCATAAATAAGACATGTTGGTGAGTCAGATATGTGTCTCAAAAAATCCCCATGCTCTGGAACAGGCTCCACATCCATGTGAAGCAGAGTCCATCTCTAACCCTATTTAAATATAACCTTCACCAATGGATGTGAATTTGGAAATGTATCCTGGGTCACGCCCCCATGTCTTTGATAGACTGGCAGAATGGTAATACCCAAACTAACATATCCCTCCTCATGTAACATCTAGAAACTTTCTAACAAGCATAACCCCTCCTAATAAACACCCATGATACCTAGAGACACAGTTGTATTGGATTGCACCATTAAGCTTATAAAGACCCTGGTGGTCATTAGCCTAGTATATACCTATGAATCAATTAATCTATGAAAGATGTACAACTTACTCAGAATTTAGACTAAACCATAATCTGTCTTTCTCTTCTTTCCACCAGAAAAAAAGGCCATTTTGCCCTCTTTCCCATATGATAAGACATCCAGTTTAATAAATGAGTACAGAAAAAAGTGAATGCCTCTTTTAAGTCAGCCATTAGATCTCTGAACTAGTCACCCCATGCAGTCAGTTACTACAGTGTGATCCTGAACCAGATGCAAGAATGCTTTCAGCATATATACCAAAAAGGGTTACCAAGGACTGACAAATTAAATGTTACTCATGAAAAAATAAAGTGCACATAATTGTATGTGCCTGCATTAAAATGGATATGTCTTCAGAAGATCTACATTAGAGCTGATGCTACGAAGGATGAGGACTCGATCATATTCAGAAGTTGGAAAGGTTCATTTATTAGATGTATCATGTCCATAGATGTCTTACTTGCCAAGCCAGCTCATTCTGTGAGTCTTACATAGGATAGGGCAAACTAGAACTGCTACTATTTTGTACTGTCACACCTCCGTCTTCTAGAAACCTAGAATCTTTCCCAGCAATAAGAGGCAACTCTACTGGAAACAAACCCATTCTCAAAGATTGCATAGAAAAGGACAACCCCATTTACTCCTGAATCTAGAGGCAATAGAAAACAGTAACAGAGAAGGTCTCAGTGACAGTTGCTTGGATCTACCTTTGCCCCCCTCTTCTATACCCCCTGGAATGAGGCAGTTTTCTAATTACACTACAGTTAGGATACTGTCATCTTAGGCACAACTATTCCAGTAGACCATTTCCTAACATTAAATATATTCTTCACCAGCTACATCAGAATTCCCACAGACTTTCATACCAGAATCAGAAGGTTTGGTCATAAAGCAGCAGTTACTACAGAACAGATAAAAAGTGGCAAGTAGTTCTATGCCAAACTTTTTTTTTGCTGCCAAAGAAGGACAAAACAGGCCAGCATTAAGATGTAGTTTTGTCCTAAATTATGTCCCATAAGATTTAGGTTTGTCTAGTGGTCTGGACACTGGAGACAAAAACAAGAAGAATGACAAAATGTAAGAAGAACATCATGGGGGGAATTGAAGCCTACACTGAGTGATTTTCCATGTAGGCACAGTAGCATAGAACCTATATGGAGTAAGCAGCTGTGCAATCCAGTAAACAGAGCAGAGAGGCATGCATGAGTGTGCAAACATGGAAGTGCCCATGGCATGCAAATCACCTCATAAGCAGATGAATTCCATGTAAATGAGCATGCTGGGGTGATCCAGCAAGCAGATAGGCAGTCCTGCAGACCCTGTGTTGGTGTCCAAAGTGTACATGGAAAATTTCCGTGTACAAAACAATAACAATTGAACAGGGTCTGTAAAAGCCCATTTAGAAGGTCAGAAACTGCATAGTAGGCACTGCTATGTGCAAAACAATGCCCCGTGTGTCCAAAAAGCAATACAAAATAATTTAATAAAAGTTTTTTTTAATACCCATATGACATTTGCACGGCATTCAGCAGCGTGCAAACATGCCATTATGCAAAAAATATATATTCAAAATATAAAAACACAAAATAATAAATATGTGACAATAATGCATTATAGGCCCTTTCATAGAGTATGTACAATGGCAGATATCTGAGGTTGCTAAGGAGGCAGGCCCTGGAATAGTGTAGCATCCAGGTTATGAGCTGGGGTTACTGAATAAGAAAAATAGGTTACCGTGTCCGCATATAAAATCCATGTAGTCCCAGAACCATGTTGGTGCCACAAGAGAGCTAGCTGACATCAAAAGGAGGTGTGTCACTATCTGTTTAAGCACATTGGAGCTGAGCAGTGCCTCTTTGTTCAGTGCACCTCTCAGTTAAGCAGGGGGGGTGTGTCCAGTACTGCCATGCTTTGTTTAGCTTCAGGGAGCTTGTTTTAGCTGGCATGAGCATGTTTGAGCATGTTTGCATGCTGCACCACTGTGCTGAGCATGCCCGTCAATGGGGATGTGTTCATTGAGTGCTGAGCATTGTTTATATCTGCGGTGCAGGTTTGCACGCTGCACGCAGTGCTTAGCAGGAAAGGCAGTTAAAGAAAAGAAGAACATTTCCTGGAAAGCCAATCATGTATAAATTACTGATGACCCCTATTCCACTTAAACTGGGTCATTCAAACCCCTCAATGATGTACTTGGCAGGTGGAATACATCATAGTTATCCAATCACACAGGTTACAGCTGTAGAAGAGCACTATAAAGTATTAATACACCCTACAATCTGATTTTTGCCCCCATACTCTGCATCATTGCTAGGGGCTGCTGCAGCTCTGCTACATCTGTATGGGCTAGATGCCTAGGTCAGTGCTGATGCTGCTGCTGACAATAGGCCCAGACTGAGAAGGAGATGAGTGTTCAGGCCCAGGGTAACCTTCCAGGAGTTACATGAGCTGGATATTGTAGAGCACTACAGGGTGGACAAGGACATGCTACAAGAACTCACTGAGCTCTGCCGCCCTCAACTCAAACCCAGAGCCAGCAGAGGGGAACCCATCCCAGTGGAAACAATGGTATGTGTAGCCCTTAAAATACTAGCTAAAGGTACTTTTAAAGCACCAACTGGGAACATGATGGGGGTGTCAAAGGCATCAGCATCCAGGGTATTCCACCAGTTCCTGGCTGCCATATAATCACATGCCAGTGAGCATATTTATTTACCCCACACTCATGAGGGGAGGTCCAGCAGTATGTGTCTCTTCTACCATGTAGCACACTACCCTGAGGTACTGGGTGCCATAGGCTGCACTAATGTACACATCAAAGCACTGCCCAGTGAGGAGGGTAGAGGTTACGTCAACCGCAAGGGATATCACTCTATCAACTGCCAGATTATATGTGATGCCCAGGGCATTATCATGAATGTGCGTGCTGGCAGCCCTGGCAGTTATCACAACTCCCATAACTGACATGCATCACAGCTGTACCAAATGTTTGACAGGGTGAGCCATCCCATAGACCATCTAGTGGGAATGCTGGCTATGCATTGGAACCATGGATGATGATACTCATCAGAGATGCACACACACCTACTGAAGAACGCCATAATGAGGCACATGCACAAACTAGGAACATCATAGAGCATGTTTTTGGGCTGCTCAGGTCATAGTTCCAGTGCCCCAATATATCTGGTGGAGCCCTGCAGTACTCTCTAGCCACATGTGTACAGATGTTCACAATATATGCCATGCTACACAATATGATTCTGTGGAAACAGCAGTGGCTGAATCATCACAGGGAGGAGACACACAGCCCCCCACCAGTGCTTAGGTCCTCACAGCCACATCCACAGGGGACTCAGAGGTAGAACCCCCTGAGGTTGTCCCTGTTGGCAAACATAGGCATGCTCAATACGCCCTGGCCTTGGCAAAGAGGCAATGCATAGCACATGCACTGACAACCTGGGGTCCTAGGGACTGACACCTTTTATTTTCTTTATTTTATTTTATTTTACATTTGTTGACCGGGCTAGTCTAACTGGATATATGTCCATTTTCAGTATAGGCCCAGGGAAATAAGCTCCAAGACAAACTGTTAACATAAAAAATTACAAAGAAATATAAAAAATTAAATTATAGTAATATATACACTGACAAATCAGGTTAATAAGAAATCATTTGAAGAAGAGATATCAAATACAATGAAAACTGGAGTTTCAAAAATGACATGTAGGTACATTCCATAATGCAAAAAGGAGATATACAGGCTAGTTCAATGTACAGATAAAGTACATCACTTAATGGCAAAGAAAAAAGGAGGTATACAGGCTGATGCCATATCCAGTACATTACACAATGGAAGAGGCTGCTTAATGATCAGTAGTAGTAATAAGGAGGTAAAAAGAAAAATTAATAATATATATTTTTTTTACAAATAAGTGAGAGAGGGAAGGAATATAATGAGATACAGAGCATAGAAGTCATATGTTGTTAAAAAAGGAAATGACAGAAAAATGAATTAAAAGAAAAAGGGAAGACAGTGCATACTTTGGGTAGAGTAGATGTTTAGGCATGTTTAGTACAGGGGCATGACCAGGGTGTTTTGAGGAAAAGTTTCAGTCTTTTTTTTTTGAAGAGTGATAAAGAGGAAACTGAGGAAAGGTCACAGGGTAGAAGATTCCAGAATTTTCCCACAGTACTGGAGAAGAGAGAATCCCCAGCCCAGTTGTTAGAGTTAAATGTTTTAACTTGAAGTTTCTGAGATGAACGTAAGGACTTTAGATTATTATAGGGGGTGATCATGGTAGCGAGACTAGGAGTATTGGAAGGTTGGTAGAGAGTTTTATGTGCAATGATTAGTTGGTGGTACGTGATCAGATTCCGTAGTTCCAACCATTCAAGCTGCTTTAAATTAACACAGTGGTGAGTTTTAAATGGGTTACCTGTAGTAAATCTGGCTATATTATTGTAGGAGCTTTCCAACTTACTGAGGTTGTTCTTAAATTGGTTGGTGAAAATGGAAGAGGCATAGAGGAGTGTAGAGATTAGATGAGTATGTGCAATAGTAGTTCTAGCTGTAGGTGATAGGAAGGGTTTTATTCTGTACAGAGAGCCAAGTTTTTTGTTGACAGATTTAATAGTGTTGTTGATGTGTATGTCAAAGGAAAGACTGTTGTCTATGGTGACACCAAGTAGCTTGGTAGTTAGGTCGGGTGATATAATGGTGCCATTAGTGAAAGAAACAGAAAAAATCTAAGGGGGAGGACTTAAGATTTGGATTGAAAAGGAGGAGTTTAGTTTTTTGGGGTTTAAGAGTAGGCAACAATGAGTGAACCATTGTTCCACAGTGTTAAAGACATTTTGGGTAATGGAGTGAAGGTCAGAGGTGGTTTTAGCGGAGCATGTAAGTGTGGAGTCATCAGCATATTGGATGGAAGTAGCTTGGGGAATTGCTTGATGAAGGTCGTTGATGAATATGGAGAAAAGGAGAGGTCCTAATATGGACCCCTGAGGTACACCGAGATTAACTGGTAGGTGGGTAGATAGAGTGTTATGCCAAAGTACAGCCTGTTGTTGTTTATTTAAGTAGGATTGGAACCATTTGATAGAGAGTGCATGTAAGGACAGGGATTTGAGGATATCTATCAGAATTTGATGATTTACCATATCGAATGCTTTGGATAAATCGATAAATAGTGCTGTGGAGAGCAAATTGCAGTTATGGTTTTTGTTAATACAATCTGTAAAGGAAAGGAGGGCAGTGGTAGTGCTATGGGAAGGTCTGAAACCATGTTGACAGCTAGAGAACAAGTTATTGTGGATTAGGTTGTCTAGCAATTGTCTATGTATGCATTTCTCCATGAGCTTTGCCAAAGGAGAAAGAAGAGCTATAGGACGATAATTGGAGAATTCGGTGGAGTTGCCACCTTTGTGAAGGGGGATAATATGGGAGACTTTCCAGATACTAGGGGTGTGGCCTTCACTAATAGTTCTATTGATAAGAATAGAGATGGGGTAAGCAATCGATTTGGCAGATTTCTGTAGGTATTCAGCAGGTATTTGGTCTGCTGAAGGAGAGCATGGTTTAAATTTTTGGATTAGGGCAAGAATATGGGTTGTTGGGACTGGGTGGAAAAGAAATGGTGGGGGTGGAGTTTTGTTGTAGGTAGGTAAAGTAAAATTACTAGATGATAACTGACTGGCTAGTGTTTGGATAGCATCAGTAAAAAAGGAATTGAAGGCATTGGCAGTATACATGGGATTATCATGGTCAGTATTTTGTGGATTTGGTGTGCTGGATTGACCTGTATGTAGTAATTGGCTGACGCTCGCCCAGACCCTTTCTGGGTTATTATGGTTAGCCTTCTGAAACTGAAGGTAGTAGTTTCTTTTATCTGATAGTATAGCTTTCTTAGTGTTATTTCTTAATTCTCTGAACATTTGTTGGTCAACAGGATTTTTGGTCATTCTCCATTTAGCCCAGTATTTATTTCTTAGATGCATTTTCTGTTTGGTTTCTTTAGAAAGCCAAGGGGCAGATTTGGTCTTGAATCTGATTGCATGGGTTGGGGCATGCTGATCGAGAATGGATAAGAAGTTTGAATTAAAGTATTGTACCGCTTCTTCTACTGGGAGGTATTTTAGGGGAGACCAGTTGCATGCTCTAAGTTCCTTTTGGAAGAGATCAGGGTTGAAGTTCTTTCTGGATCTGATATTCCTGATAGTGGTAGGAATGGGAGAATAGGATTTATGCCTGATAATATAGGTAAATGAGTGGTCACTTATATCATCAGGAAGGGTTCCAGATTCATATGTTTGGGGATGGTTGTTTATCAGAATCCAGTCTAATGTGCTTTCCTTCTTGTTGTGTTTGTTTATCCTGGTGGGGGAGGTGATGGTTAACCATGAAGGTTAATGTGGGTGGTAGGGTGGCTGCTACTACAGCAATTCCAATCGATGTTTATATCACCAATGATTATAGTTTCTTGGGGCAGGTGTTGGCATAACCAGCATAGGATATTTTCCATGGTGGTATTGTTGTTACCGGGCAGTAGATACAAATAATATAGATGGCTTTGGCTTTGTTAAATTCAAGTTTGGATATGAGAATTTCTGCATTGGTATTAGGTGGTGGTTTAGTGTCATAAGTGGTTAATTGTAATCCTGATTTAGATAGAATAGCAACCCCCCCACCCTTTTTGGTTACACGGGCAAGTCTTAGAATATTATACCCTGGTGGGATGACTTCATTGTCTTTAGTTGCAGGTTTTAGCCAGGTTTCTGTTAAACAAAGAATGTCGAAGGAGTAGACCTCTAAGAGGGCATGGAGTTGAGCTATTTTATTGTTAATGCTTCGAATATTAAGGTGAGCTACAAAGAGTGAATTAGATTGTCTAGTGATGAAAAAATTAGCAGATTGGTTGGGGTCGGGGAGAGAGATTGGGTTTGTTATTGGTCCTGGGTTTGGGTGAATGTCTCCATCTTTTAATAAGTGGAGTTGTTTGAGATAGTATGGATTAGGGAGTTTGCTATTTGTGAGTAGGGATTTCCTGGGATTGAGGTTGTTATATCTAATGTGGTGTATTCTGTGATATTTTGCTAGTAGGTAACTAGGAGTAGTTGTTATGTTGGCATGGTTAGAGAGGATGGGTAGATATAGGGAGATGGCTTGTTTGTTAGGGTGGTGAAAGTATGAAAGTAATGGAGTTTCATAGGAGGAGAGTATGAAGGCAACAGTAAGAGGTGGAAGTAGTATAAGAATGAATAGTAGTTGGAAATGAGCAGTAGAGAGTAGTTTATCCATTTTAATAGGTGAGTAAGTAATTGTGTTACTTGTAGGTATGGAAGTATAGTAGGTATGGAGGAGGGGTGGAGAGGGGTGTGGGTGGAGATTAAGGGGAGAGGTTTGAGAAGGAAGGAGTGGAAGTAGATGAGCAAATAAAAAGCTTTTCCTAGAGTACTGGGTGGAGGAAGGGGTGTGGCTTGTAAATATAAGTGTAGGACCCTGGGGGGGTGGGTGGTAATTGGGAGTAGGGAGCGGGTAGAAACAGGTAAAGAAGCAGCTGTGGAAGAAACAATCAGTAGTACAGGCTACAGAAGGTAATTTTGCTAAGTCAGAAATGGGTAAGAACAGTGACGAGAGAACCTAGAAATGGTAGTAACTCCGACTAACATACTGTACATAGTAAAAAGGATGCCAGCCACACCACACAACCTTTACCTTACCATGTATTGGCTGTGTAGTGCATGCATCAGACAGAGTTGGCCCTGAAACACAGGTTAGGTAAGTCACTCTCCTTTACAACAAATGTACAGGGTAATACACTATGGTAGCATATGCATGGACCTGCTGCATATATCCAAGGGAACAGAGTGGGCTAGTGGGCTACTTGCAGAGAACTAACATCTATGTGGGGCAACAGGTTCTCTGTCCACTACTGAGTACCCCATAATATGCATTAGGCCACATGGCTGAAAAACTCACAGCTGTATGCAAGTGAAATGACAAACAGTAGGGTCATAGGACAGATGGACAACTGTTGATACCAGAGGCCCTACCTGCAACACATCAGTGTTCCCATACAACTGCAGTAACCGTATTTTTGCAAGGATACATCAGCAGACTGCACAATCCCAGGGCTGTCACAAAGAACCTGGCTACATACAATACGCAGGGGTCAAAGTGTATGTCTATCTGCTGTTGATAGTGTGAGGAATTAAACCTCATTTTTTGGTGGCTGCTGTGACCCACTGGGATAAGTGCAGTAGCATGGTTGATGTTGTTGAGGGTTTGAAGCTGGCTGCATCTGCCTTTTGCATGTGACGTAACCGTATAGTAGGTCTCCCACAGACTGTCAATATGTCACAAATTGTTACTGCAAGAAAGCTTAACAAAGCCAGAGACAATGGAGGGACAGAGGACAAACATACAGGCATTATATATACTCTGAGTAACCTAGAAGGTGGATATTATAACAGCAGATTGCAGCAGGTCAGAGTAGCAGCAGGATTTAAAGGCCATCACTTAACTGTGGCATTACATACAACAATTCACTGTGCTCCATTTAGTAGTATATTACTGGAAAAATACAACTGTATGAGGAACAGAGCAGACATATGGGGCGGAATGCTGGACAGCCTGCAAAAACATGTACAGTGTGAGGTGTGAAAACTGTCACCCTGTGTGTGGTGTTACATCATGTACCCCAGTCACATCATACCTACAACCAGTTAGAGCACAGAATCTGGACAAAGCCATGAACAGTAGTGGGACAAAGGCACAAATATAAGGATCAGGTGTAACTACTGGCTAGACAAATGTAAAAAGTTCAGAATATAACAAGTCGTGTATTAGCATGATTTTCCTGATGTGTATGGAGTCAGCAACTGTAATGTCTGTCATCATTTCCTAACGTCAATCTATAATGATTTGCCACTAATGTACCAGAAAATCACAATGCTGTGTAAAAGGTACCATACATATGATGCAAAACTCTGTACAGTCTATTACAACTTCTACAGTGATAGGTCTGAGTCACATACTATGGTCAGCACTCAGCCAGGGAATCCCTTGGAGGAAATAACAGGAAGGTCCTGGACTACTGAAACAGGTACAGCAGCCAACTGGCTGCAGCACACAAAATCTTGGACTGAAGTACAGGTACGTCTGGCCTAGAGTCACCTTGTAAGTACTGACAGTCACACTGGGCATGATCCTACACTTAGCAAACTTGA
Source organism: Protopterus annectens (assembly GCF_019279795.1). Classification (NCBI taxonomy): domain Eukaryota; kingdom Metazoa; phylum Chordata; order Ceratodontiformes; family Protopteridae; genus Protopterus; species Protopterus annectens. Next base: position 435,027,527 of record NC_056746.1, on the reverse strand, counting down.
GCAAATGTTTGATGCCCTATCTGCCTAAAGAACTGAAGATGTAAAAATATGTCTGTGCATACAGGCAGCTATGTACATGTATCTGTCTCTCCCTATCCCCTCACACATGATTACCCTATCAGTATGTGGTATATATATATATATATATATATATATATATATATATATATATATAGATAGATAGATAGATACATATACATATAGATATATGTATATATATATGTATATATATATATATATATATATATATATATTAGACACACATATATATATATATATATATATATATATAGAGAGAGAGAGAGAGAGAGATATATACATGCATTTTATATTTGTATGTTCATCTGTGTTGCATTCTGAACATGTCTGTGCCTCTATGATGGACCAAAACATGCATTGAGTGACCATGATGTGACACCTGTGACAGGTGGTGGATGGACAGAAGTCCTCCTTCGAGCACCCCTGTCAATCTGCCTGCGTAGGACCTCCCCAGCTCTCTAGCTATGGCCAGTGTCTACACTCACTGATGCCATAGTTGCCACTATGTTTGATATTGCTGCAGTCTGTCCAGTATCTGTAACCTCAGGGGACTAGGTATGTGTGGGCATACTGACTGTGTGTGGGGACAATGGGGGAGGAAGTGGAATGTCAACCCATAGGACAGATTCAGCCCCCAACAACCCCACCTGTGCCTCACTATGGCCACCATCATCATCAGAGTCCAATGAGACATTGACATCAGGTTGTGAGGGGAACAGACTCCAACCCCCACGTTCACCTGTGAGGAGGAAGACAAAATGAGTACATTACTGCCTGCACTATATGGTAATCCCCACACACACATACAGGTGAGGAGCTACAACTGCATTGCACATATCACATCTTATTTCTGATCCCGTGCACAACACACAGACTACAACATACATATACAAGACAGGCCTTTTATAACATACACTGCAGCTACATCCAGTTAATGTTGCCAGTACTATACACCAGTGAGATAAGCAATATGGCAGTGTATCTGATAGACCTACACCTAAAACACAGCACACCCATCTTGAGTATACTATGCCAATTATACTATCACTGCCTCAGGTATGTACCGTCTCCATGTTGTGTGTGAACAGGCATCTGTGATTGATTGCCACCTGTATAGCAGGCTGCATAGTCCTTCTCAAAAATAAGTGCAAATGTCTTACTGCTCCTGCAAATACACAACTGTGATTACCCATTCAATGCACTTCAGTTAACCCCTCTGAAATCAAACATACAAGTATTGTATGGACAACAGCCACAAATGCAGAAGCAGTGTGGCAAATACAGTAAAAAAATAAACAGGCAAACCAATGTGTTCTTGCACAAGAAGCAGTCAGTTTAATAGGATAAAATCACCAGAGACTTAGCGCTTTCGCCTTTTACAATTCAGGCATCATCAGAGTCAAATAAAAATTCACAGCAGTCACATTAATAGGAAGAACAGACATCATTTCCTGTAACATCATGCATTCATGAATAATGTACTAGTTTATGAATGGCATCCATGTTATTGGAATTATTGCAATAACAAAATAAAATACCAAGTAATAAAAACATATATATGTTGTTAAAAATTTTTTAAAAATATTATATTTAAAAAAAAAATTTCTTTCCTAAAAGCTGCTAGCATTCACTGAGGCTTAAAGGAGCCTGTATTTAAACTTGTTTTGCTCTTTTTTTCAAGGTGCTTGAGATGGAAATTGTATTATTAATTCCAGGTTTCTCCCTGGCATTGAGTCTTAACTGCCATTCAGTTTCCTTGATCTGCAGATCAAGGTCAACGTCGCCCCCTCTTGTACTGACCAAAACTCTATCAATAACAAAAAATAGGAACTTTTTGAAATTTGTACACTCTGAACTGTGTGTGTAAAGGGCGCTGGTACACTTTGCATTTCTAATATCCCTGTTGTGTTCTATAATCCTGTCATGTAGTTTCCTGGTGGTCTTGTCTATATAAAATGCAGGGCATGAAATGTAGGTAGCAATATAAACAACATTTTTAGTGTTGCAGTTACAGCGCCCTGGACACTGTACGTTCCTTCCATAAGAGTCAGTCTGGACATAGGGGGTCCATCATTAATAAATCTGCAGCTTGAACAGAAGCCACATTTGTGCATTCTAGAGGCATAACTGTTCATTTTAGTATCCATGCTCGTCTCCAAAATGTCTTTAATATTTTTGCCTCTACTGAAAACAATCTTAGGCTCTGACCCTAATTTGTTTTTCAGGTCATCGTCTAATAAGGCTCCCCATAATTTTATTCATGCTCCCCTTTAAATGTGAAGCATCTTGATTAAAGGGTAAAATCATAACATCATTTTTGGAGCCATCATCATGATTTACATTAATATTACTGTGACCCCCTCTTAGGATGGGTAGGAACCTAGTTGCACGGTTCCTGTTTACCTCTTTCTTAGTTGACAGTAAAAGTTTAATAGGGTACCCCCTGTCCTTGAACATCCCAATCAACTAGAACAATTCTTCAGAAAATTTCTTGTCATCACTGATCAACCTGGACAGCCTGACCATCTGTACCTTGACCACGCTCCTACACTGGTGCTCAGATTGACAGCTGTCAAAATGCAATAATGTATTAGCATAGGTTTGTTTCCTAAATATGTTAGATGATAGTTCTCCTGTGCAATTATCTTTTGTGAGAAGAATATCTAAATAATCAATTTCATTCTGGTTTACCCTATAGGTGAACTTTAGGTATTGGGTGGTGGTGTTAATGTAATTCAAAAATTCTGCCACTTCAGAAGTTGTTCCTCTCCAAACTATAAGTATATCATCCAAAATTCTATAATACACATGTATCCTGGATATAAAGGGAGAAGAGAATACATACCTGTTTTCCCATTCAGCCAAGAACATGTTGGCAAAAACTGGGGCATATTTTGCCCCCATGGCCACACCTGATTTTTGCCAGAAAAATTCACCTTCAAATACCAAAAAATTATTTTTAAGCACCACTTCTAACAGGTCAACCAATAGATTTACTGTGGTTTGGTTCAAGTGTCCACTTTGTGATAAACATTCTGAAAAATATTCTAAGCCTATGTCATGGGAGATCACAGTAAATAAGTTAACCACGTCAGTTGCCACAAGCAAGTCATCCTTATCAAGCTTGGCTGTTTTTAATTGTTCTAAGCAGTGCCAAGAATCTCTTAAGATATAAACAAAATCGTTGGCCACTTTCTTAGAGAAATAATCAACAAATGCAGCCAGTGGTTCAGTTTTTGAACCCTGGGCAACAACAATTGGTCTAAAAGGGGGGTCACTGATATTTTTGTGAATTTTGGGTATTCCAAAAATTATCGGAATTCTTGGTGTATCTATTTTCAAAAAATCATACTCCTCCACTGTTAAAGTGTCCTGACTTAAAGCATCAAATAAAAGGATGTCAATCTTGGCATATGCTCTATTGAGTTCACTGAGAGAGACTCTCTCATAAGTGTCTTCCTCATTAAGTAAAGAGGACATTCTGCACACATAATCAGTCTGCCTCATGATGACCACTCCACCTCCCTTGTCTGGCTTAATCACTTGGTATGCTTTGTTGACAGATAGCTCTCTGAGTGCCAGCCTTTCTTCTTTAGATAAGTTGTCACAACTAGAATGACTTGCCTTTACAATTTGTCTAAAATAATTTTCCACACATGTTTCGAACAAATTCACTAAGGGGTACAGGGGGGCAAGAATGTACTTTTTCTTTTCAATGCAAATGGTTCTGTTCTACATTCTTGATTCTTATTTAGAAAAACCAACCTCAAGTTAAGTTGCCTGGTATAAAGCCTCAAGTTAATCAACAGTCTAGCAATATCAGACTTAAAATTCGGAAAAAAAACAAAACTTTTTGCAAAAGAGAAATATGTTCATTTTTCAAAGAAAAATCACTAAGGTTATATATAGTTCCAGTTCTACAGTTCACAATGGATGCTGTAGAATCGCTATTAGCCAAATGCATTATTCATGTTAACATTTAGTGCTGTCATATCAGCATTATACCCTTCAGACATTCTGGCACTAGAATTCAAAACATTCAGTTCTTCAGGTGTCACCACAGAATCTAGTACATATACCTCTCTCCACGTCTGTTTCCCCTCCCCCAGTTCTTCCCCCTCACAGAATGATCCCTGGGTGATCCCTGAAAGGAGCGACTATGCGGAGCTTGATTTTGTTGTTGTTTGAGGAGGCATTCTAAGCGCCTTAGTGGGGGTGGTTGCCCTAAAAAATGTTCATCATAATAACCCTCATTGACATTTGTTTGGTTGTGTTGGTTGTCAAAATTATTACTGTTCTTGCTGTTATTATTAGTAGCACTATTCATAAAAAAATCATTGTTTGTAACAGGGAGGGTCTGGATACACACTTTTATGTACATAATCAGCTTTGTCCCTGTCTAGTTTATTCTGTTTACGTTTACAATTAGTATCAGAAAAGTTTTTTATGTCAACAAATATTCTATTGTATCTAGCAGACATCTGTTCAAACATAAGATCATTAATAATACTTTCATTAAGGAATTTTATGTCACCTTCAAGCTTCAAGAGCTTGTGCTCATTGTCCTTGATAATAATGTTCATCACCTCAAGTCCAGTCTTATCAAACAGTTCAAGTAACTCCTGGTGCATCAAGGAACCCTTTTCTGTACCCACTGGAAACTTCCAGATTCGGATCAAGGAAACTGAATGGCAATTAAGACTCAATGCCAGGGTGAAACCTGGAATTAATGACACAATTTCCATCTCGAGCACCTTGAAAAAAAGAGCAAAACAGGTTTAAATACAGGCTCCTTCAAGCCTCAGTGAATGCTAGCAGTTTTTAGGAAAGAAAACATTTTTTTAAATATATTTTTAAAAATTTTTAACAACATATATATATGGTTTTATTACTTGGCATTTTATTCTGTAATTGCAATAATTCCAATAACATGGATGTCATTCATATACTAGTACATTATTCATGAATGCATGATGTTACAGGAAATGATGTCAGTCTGTTCTTCCTATTAATGTGACTGTTGTGAATTTTTATTTGACTCTGATGATGCCTGAATTGTAAAAGGCGAAAGCGCTAAGTCTCTGGGGATTTTATCCTATTAAAGTGACTCTTCTTGTGCAAGAACATGTTGGTTTGCCTGCTTATTTTTATACAAGTATTGTACTCTGGCTAAGCATAACAGTTGTGCCTAGTGACAAATGGCAGCCGATAACCTTCTTAGGGTATACATGATTCATAAAACAAAAGTAGCACACTTGCCAGGTACAGGACCTTGGACTCTGGCCACATCTAACAAACCTATGGAAATGTGAGGGAGAGTTATTGTCAGCAATAACAAAATGTGGCATTGTCACAAGGTACTATGTGCGTATATCAACATGTACAGTGGCTAATGTGATACTGCCTACATTTCTGACATTCTGAGTATCTGTGCACAACTGTGCATTAAAACCACCCCCCCTAGTGCAGATAGACCTGACACCCATGTACTGGTATACAGAGGCTGCCAAAATGACTGATACAGTATTACTTTGATGAACACAGGAAGCTTACTAGGACACTCTTCTGATGTGGATGCTGTGACACCCACCTCCAGGATGTATGAGGTGATGGATGGTTGGGAGCTAGTGGTTGAAGCCAGATTAGCCAGGAATTCCTCTGTGGCCAAGAGTGGTTGTTCTGCTGCAGGCCCTCCACCGGTGGCAGCACGGTCCCTGGCCACAGCAGCAGCCCTTTGCTGTGCAGCATTGACCATATCTGTTGCCCAGTGTTGGACCTGCCTGTAGGTTCTGTCCTGTGGCCCTATTTGGTTGACTGCTGTGATGAGATCAGCCCACAGTGCTCCACATTGTTCATTATGCTGATGAATCCTGGACAGCAGTATATTATGATGCAATCTGATGCCATCCAGGATAACATTATTTTCAGCAACTGAAAATGGTTGGTGCCTCCTTCGATACACCCTTCCTTAAAGACAACAAGAGGGGAACACATCACTGGACCAGTTACGTGGACATCCATAGTGTACAGACCTGGCACAACCCAAATGGCCTCCACTATCCACTGCTATCGCTCATGTTATACCCCACAGTCTGTCAACACACTGTGTATGTGGCTATCACCAACATAGTTTCAATACCAGTTTTGTCCCTGTGTGCCGTAACAGAGTGTGTTGTATGTCTCCACACCCATCAATGCCATCAGCTGTGGTGTGTCCCCAATGGGCAAAGTCCCTGTGTCATGCAGCCACTGTCAGACTAATAGGTGGGTGTTATTTCAAGTATATGGGGACAGTCCAGCAACACCAGTGTGCCACAATGACAGACAGCATTGAAACCTGCTGTAGTATATCTGTATGTGTCATACCTGTCCAGTACACAGATGATTGTATAATGTGTAAGTGTGCCTGATATATGTGGTTCTTTTGGCACAAACATGTGGATGTCTGGTGAACGGTTGGCCAATTATTGATGGCTGCTGCCAGAATATAGAGAATATGCCTGTCACACGCCAGATCCCTCAGAATAAACTTATGCTACAGTAATATATGTTAGTCTATTTATAATCTCACTTTGTATGACCAATATGTACACTCTGTCACTGAGTATGGGGCTGTGTTACCCCACTAGTAATGGCTATAACCTGCATTGCTGCTGTAGGGGGTTGCCAGGCATGTTAGCCATAGCTCTAAGGTGATGAGATACGAATGTCGACAAAACAGTGACCTAGCCAGAGTACATCAGGGACAGTCAGGGACACCTTTACAATGTCTGAACTATTTCTGTGTGACATTCAGAGACTGAGAGGAGCTGGATGACAGTACATCATGGGATATTACAGCTGTGTCCACCCCTACTTACTGTCCATATGTCTAACTCATAATCCACTAGCTTCTGTACAGGAGCCGACTATTGTAGGAGGGAGGAAGTGGCCCACAGCTGTGAATTTAGTCACAGCAGGCACAGTTGAGAGGCATGCCTGCATTTGATGGACAGCAGAGTGTCACCAACATGTCAGTCCCATAGATGTACTACAGGCCTACTGTTGTAGTCCCTATTCCCCATACCTCCATCCTCCCATTATAGGGGGACTTGTATTACATACCTGGTAGAATTATGTAATCCTTTTGTGAACAAATCTTCAAGAAAATAGCTTGCTAAATTGTAGTCGCTCTTGCTAAAGCAACTTACAGACAGTTTTCTCATAGGCAGTCGATTGCTTTTTGTAGGTAATGCTCATTGACAGGTAATTGCCTGTGCAACAATCTGTGGCTCAGACTTGCTAATTGCATCCAAAACAGCTGAGATGCACTTTCATTGGCCAATGACATGGCACTACAGTGCAATATTTAAATTTTTCATGTACGCCTTGGCCCTTTTCTTACTCTTTGAGATGGACATTAGTGAGGTGTGGAGAATACAGCATCGCAAATGGTAGGTACAAATATTGTCCACTGTTGAGATTTCTGAGGTATGTCCACAGTTTTGCATGGTATACTTGGTCATTGTCAAATGACATTGTGATTATCTGGCAGCTCAGTGTTAAAACTTGTGGGTACTACTGCTGGTAGTAAGTCCAGAATGCGTTTCACCTATTCTAGCAATGTATATCAGTTTTGTGACATAGGAAGAATTGGCCTATTTTCTTGGTTGACGACAGTATTAAAAATGTTGTTGGGCAAGACCCCAATTTTATTTTTAGGAACAACATGAGCTTGAAAAGAATGTTATGATATGGCCCTAAAAATTTGGAAGCAGAACCCTTACTGAGAGCAGGAACATTTCCCTGTGGGAAATGCAAAGCATGTTCCTTTACTGTTCAAGACCAAACATTTATTCACCTTATCACTGAAAGGAAATTTATTCCTAGATTATCAACTACATGTAATAGCAATTTCTTAGTGTATTTGGCAACATGCACACAATGTCATTGCTTTTATGTAGGAAAAACAACATGTCAGCTTAAAGACAGGGTTTTAGAATATCTTAGCAATATAAAGAATAATGTACATACAAATGCTTTGGCTGCACATGCAGTAACTACAGGACATGGTGTTTTTTTTATTTTAGAGTTCTCCATAAAGTTAGAACTGGCAGGAGAAGGGGTGATTTGAATAATTACTTAGATAATTTAGAAGTAAAATGGATAATAGCACTACAAGTCCATAGAGATCTGGGCCTGAATGTAAGTGTTCCATTAAAGACAGCATTAATTAAGCAACGTTAATTCTGATTTGTTGATTTTAGTAAATATATGTGTGTGTGTGTGTATGTGTGTGTGTGTGTGTGTGTGTGTGTGTGTGTGTGTGTGTGTGTGTGTGTGTGTGTGTGTGTGTGTGTGTGTGTGTTTATATATATATATATATATGTGTGTGTGTGTATATATATATATATATATATATATATATATATATATATATATATATATATATATATATATATATATTTTATTTATTTTATTTTATTTTATTTTACATTTGTTGACCGGGCTAGTCTAGCTGGATATATGTCCATTTTCAGTAGAGGCCCGGGGAGATAAGCTCCAAAGTTAAAATGAATTTACATTAAAGAAATACATGAAAATAACAGAGTAAAAGAAAACATTATAACTGATGACATAGTTATAAAGTGTAAAAATGCAGTAAGTAGAACATAAATGGTAAAAATATTGTTACAAAAATATTGTTACAAGTGACATTCTGAAAGAATACTAGCATAATGTACAGTAACTGAGGATAAAGGAAAGTATGAAGAAAATAGCAGTTATGTAAGTACATCTAGTGGTATAACGTGGAAAGAATATATATATAAAAAACACACTTTTTATTTATATATATATATATATATATATATATATATATATATATATATATATATATATATATATATCTATAGATAGATAGTAAGAGGGAAAAATAGATCAGTGGGTGTAAATATGAAGTAGATTTAGGGTTATAAAGGTCTAGAATGTAGTCAGGTGTCAAGAGCTAGAGTTAGTCAGGATTAGTACAGGGGCACAGCCATTGTGATTTGAGGTAGAGCTTAAGTTTCTTTTTAAAGAGAGATTTAGAGGGAATAGTAGAAAGTTCAGAGGGAAGCAGGTTCCAGTATTTTCCAACAGTGTTAGAAAAAAGGGAATCTCCAGCCTTGTTGTTTGCCTTGTCAATATTTACAAGAAGTTTGTGTGCGGATCTTAGGGACTTTAGGTTATGGTAGGGGTAAATAACAGTAGATAGTATAGGTGTTTTGTCAGGTTGATATGGAATTTGACGGGCTATGACTAGTTGATTAATTTTTAGTTGCTGCTGAAATTCAAGCCAGCCTAGTTGCTTTAGATTAGTACAGTGATGGGTTCTGTAAGGGTTACCTGTAGCAAATCTGGCTATGTTGTGGTAGGAGTGTTCTAATATCAAAAGATTCTTTTTT
>NC_056746.1:434973063-435013063 GCF_019279795.1 Protopterus annectens | reverse complement strand
ATGGAAAGGCTGTTGGTCCAGATGACATACCAGTGGAAGCATGGAGGTGCTTAGGAGAAATGGAAGTGGAGTTTTTAACCAGATTGTTTAATGAATTCTTGAAAAGTCAGAGGATGCCTGAGGAGTGGAGACAAAGTGTTTGGTATGTATTTTTAAGAATAAGGGTGATGTGCAGAGCTGTATATATTGCCTGTTTCTTAAGCTGTTAGTTTTATTTGGATCTGAAGAAGTGGTAGCCCCATGAAAGCACTCATCCTTCTACAATAAAGCCATTAAAAATCAAGTTTTGGAAGATAACACTTTATTTGTCACTGCTCAGCTTGGTTGGTGTGCTCACATTTTGACTTGTTATTTGTTAAAATTGGGCCAAAACTATGGGACAAGACTGTGGACATTCAGCAACAGTCTGTACAGATGACAGCTATACCTGCTATCCCAGGCCTCACACACATCCATTATTATTTATGTGACTATATACTGGTGTAGTTCCTGCATGACAGTCCCAACTACACTGCCATTTTCCCATTATATGGACTTGCAGTGTGTCAGTGCAATCAGTATGTGCTGCTGGAAACACCTGTTTTAATTCAGAGCTGAGTGGCCTAGTGGGCTAGTACACTCTGCTGTAGTTGACAGGAGCCTGGGTTCGAGATGTGGCAGAGGTGGTTATTTTTCAGATGTGCCTAACAGTGTGAAAAACACATACGATGAATAAGACTCTATTAAGCATTTTTAAGTGAGTTTGTGAGGTTTTGCACAGCATGCCACTTAGCTCAATGCAAACCCATGCTTAAAATAAAAAAGAAAAGAAAAAGGGAAAGTGGCAAAATGGAGGCAAGCAGGGGGAAAAGCATACTGAAAGGCAGGTAGGGATGTGGAAGACTGGTGTAGGAAAGGACCATAGCTCTCCATTTCTTGTACAGCAACAGCTGTGCATCTTTACAGATTTTGTGCATGAATTTGGACCCTCAAACCCCAGAGAGAGGGGTGAGGACAATATAAATGTGTTGTCAAGGCAACTGGACATAATGTGTTGTGTCCAGCAGACACATGTGTGAAATGGAGAGCTATGTATGGGACGATAATTGTTTTGTGAGACAGGTGCCAGTTTTTTTTTTTTTTAAAGAGAGAGAGTGGAATGTTGGGGAAAAGATGTAGGTATGTGTGAGGAGGTAAGTTGGGTAGGAGAAGTGGCATTTGCAGACAGACAAGACAGCATACAGGGGCGGTGTGTGACACATGAGGGGGTAAACACCTTGGACAGGAAGGGTGTTGTGGAATCAGAGGTGCATGTGCCTCCAGACAGCAGCACCATGACTGAGATGCTCACCCATGGGCAGTTAACAGTAGTCTTTCACTGCCCTAAAGGTGTCTGTGCTGGAAGCTGGGTGCTGGCTCCACCAGTGCAGGGGATGTTCATAGCTCCTATGAATAATCCTGAGCACCATGGCTTATCCTGGGTGACAACCCCCCTCTCCTTCACTCCCAGGGGGAGATGGGCCCTGTCCCCTGAAGTGGTTCCACCTGAAGGTGGTGCAGGGCCAGTGGAGGTGGCACCACTGGCTTGGGTCCCAGATGAGCTGGTACCCAGTACAATGGCTGGCTGAGGTAGGGTAGGCAGATTGCCAGGAACTGATCTACCCAGACGTGCTGTGGGTTTGGAGGTAAAGCAATAAATATAGGTGAGTTATGAACAAAACCATTGTTAGTAATAACAGCATGCTGGAACCATGTAAATAACCCCATTACAGTTAAAAGCATATTATGTGAGACACGACAATAAATAACAGAACAGTCAGTATATTAACAGCATGCTAGTAACATTTACAGTATAAAGCCAACAGAATAGATAATTCAATAAGATATGTTAATATGCAACCATGATAATACATAACATTGATAACACACATGCCCAAAATAAAGTTTATGGAACATATGTTAATAGTAAACCATAACCAATATATAACAATAATAAATATATGACGATAAAGGGCAGGAAGAGAGATAAATAAAGTCCATTAATACCATCATTGGCTATATAGTTGACAGCAGAAATGCTAGCCACTCTACAGGTCTGTCCTTTCTTTATGTGTAAATGTGCCCTATAGCTGCTGTAGCACATACATACCTCTCAAGCTATCCATATGGGACACTATGGGCCAAGCAGTAACACCTGCAGGTACACAACTGCAAAGAACTCCTGCACATCATTTGTACATACATTTGACCAATTTGATTACCAAGGAGTACTGTGGGATAATGTAATGTTAATTTGATATTGACATATAATCATGTTGATGATACATCTGTGACAGGGGGATTATGCAACAGAAATTATATTCCATGACAGTGTGATACTTTAGAGACATGCATGTGTACAGTACCGAGTGTACACAACTATAATGCCTTGCTTGGCAGGCATGGGGTCATACCTAATAGCAGTAACTGCAGGAGACATGTGCATCACATGTAGTAATTGCGTGCATCAACCTTTACAAGACACTCCAGGGATTCAGCCATACCTTTATTACATATTTCATTTGTTTTATTTTATAATAATTTCTTATTTTTGACCTGTGTCCTTTATTGTTTGTATAAATAGCACATTCGTGATACTGATTTGAACAGTCTGTGACATCTTAACAAACAATTATTTACACATACTATACACTATCTCACTCATTTACCTGTGTCCCTGTGGAGAGAATGATATCTGTGATTACACATTTTATTTCTTTTATTTTATAATAATTTCTTATTATTGCACCTGTGTCCTTTAATGCTTGTATAAACAGCGCATTCATGATACTGATTTTAACAGTCTGTGATATCTTAACAAACAATTATTTACACATACTATGAACTCTCTTGCCCATTTACCTGTGTCTCTGTAGAAAGAATATCTGTCAACATAACATATGATTCAGGAATAGTTAGTAGTATATGGCACTGGATTCGAACCCTGGTGTGTGTGTAGCAAAATGTGCTTCGTGCATAGCATTTAACAGACTGAGCTACTGAGTCATTGCTGATATCTGACTGACTGATTTCTTCCTAGAGCTCACCTGGAAACAAAATATGACCCGGTACCACTACTCCAGTGCTATAATACATTGCAGTGACAGTTGAACACACCTGTATGGAATGCAATCATGGCAGAGATACTAGATAACCTATACATTGCTAAATAAAATGCAGGCATACACACTATATTGTTACTGGGTTGAAATATCAGCTCTCATTCCAGAAGTATTGCACAGCAGTTTATTACAGATACCTTCGTGCATTTAGTGGCATACTTTTAGTCTTTATTGAACAACAGTTAATGTAATGCCAGGTGTTGCAATATAGCTATAACTCCACAGTTATTGTGATAGAACCTTTATTTCATTTAATTTATCAAGATTAATGCTTTACTCTTTCCTGATTATTGCAGTACATTTGGCAGTAGTCACTTATTACACTTGAGGTCTACAACCATATTCATTGCAATACAATCAAAACTGTATATACCTAATGGCAGTTAATGCTTTACTCTTTCTTGCTTATATGACTACAGATTGGAAGATACAGCTGTACTCACCAGAATCACAGTGCAACCTGGCCAGGCACCCTGCATGCACCTTGACATTGCAAGCTCGCACCTCTGCAGCTGTTGGGAAAAAACGCACCATTATGCATACCAGTTTACCAGACATTCAAGGTTAACTATTGGTGAAACATAGGTAAACATACTTACACACTTGTGGAACATTGCCTGCCCAGAATTCTTGAACCCAAGCACCCAAGAGAGCCCCCATTTTGCCTTTTCAGGACATCATGGTAGTGATGACACTGCTCACCTGTGCAGAGGATACCAGTTGCAGTAAGGAGGTCTCTTACCAGCCTGTCCCAGGCCTCTGTTTTGCACTCAGAGCCATGGTACCCACCCTGCATGATCTGATCTTCATGGTTTTTCACTAGGAGTCTGACCAAAACCCTGAACTCCTCAATGCTCCACTGCTGCATCCGAAAGCATGCACCAGCACCTGCCATAGTATCCTCACAGGCTGAATTCCAATGTATTCTGCAGTATTCCCACCTATTGCACTTAATATAGCCTGTTTTCCCACCCTTACATCCCATTGGGCAATTTTTTAAAAATGTGGTACATCACTTGGCATCATGCAAACTAGCGCAGCTAAGCTGAGCAGTGCTTAAACTGGCAAATGCTGAGCAATGCTGAGCAATGCTTAGCAGTGTGAAAACCAGCTAAGTGGAGCTGCGCAGAACCAAGCAGTGCTGTGCAGTGCTAAAACAAATCTTGTTTAAGCAGTGCTTGGCATGGCTTGGCAGGGCTTAGCAGAGCTTAGCTGAGCACAGCCCTTCAAGATTTAAAAATAATTGGCATAATTTCTATTTGGAAAATAAATGTTTAATAATCCATCTGTGTATTCAAACCCTGTACCTACTACACATAAGGCTGTCACTCTAACCATTTGGCTATGTGGCTGTGTGGAATTCTGCTATGCTTTTAGATATACCTCTCCGCTATGTTTAAGCAAAGCTGAGCACCACACTACACCACTCAAACCCGCTCAGCTCTGCTTAAACTTGACCTTTGCATTAATAATAAAATGCATCTGGTTTCTATTTTAGATGTATGCCATGTGTCGCTTGCACAAACGTCAACAAATTTTTAAAAATTAATAAAGTTTACTGCATTGATATAATGCACTTTGGCGGTGCAGGGGGTGTGTTACTCATCTGAGGACACAGTTAGTAACATGCTCCCTACGCTGATTCACTGACAGTGTTCCATGGCTCTCACTCAGTAACATGCCATCATTCATTTGCATGGCGCGCTACTGAGGGGGAACCACGTACATAGCCAAAGTACCTTCCATGTAGGCTCTACACTATGCCTACATGGATTTTATTAAATCTGAGGGCATATCTTTCAAACATAAACTAGTCTATGTTGAAAATAAAATTCAAAATGGTGACCCTAAAGAATGCTTTGCCTTTAATAGAAAAAAAGAACCATTTCACAGCAACCCTAAAGTGTGGAGATTCTTATCTATTCCTAAAAGGGCATCTCACAGGAAATATTAGTGATTCTAAAGTGCTTATTCCCAGTTTCAGCTTGTTACATCCCCATAGCTTCTATTTACATCCACAAGAGTATTATTCAGATATTAAGGTCCAGCTTTTGCTCATTTAAGGCAATAACAATTAACTATATTTTCTGCCAAAATAACTCTCCAATATCATCAAATTCCAATAAACAGTTGCTTCCATGCTGCAGCACAATAATAACCATGTTCAAGAATTTAGACAGCAGTATAACTTACAAGGAATCTTCCTTAAGTTCAAAGTGGAAAGTAACTTTCCTGTGGGCTTTAATAGATTTTGTTAATATTATTTTTTTTTGCTGCAAGAGAAGAACTCAGAAATTCAGAAACATTTTATGAATTAGCTTTCTTTAAACCCTGCAATTACAGTGAAGTAATGTGTCAAGGCTGTGAGATATATGACTCCATAAATCACTCTGATTTTCCAAGGAAGGCTATATATAAGGAGACTACAGTTGATCATGAAAATATTTTGAACTTCTCCAAAGATTCCTTGGAAACAGTGATTCCAATTTCCAAATTAATGATGAAAGAATTTATGTGGTGACAAAATGTTCTCAAGACACAAAATAAGATTCACTTAACTCCCCCACCTCTAATGCAATAGAATAAGTTTGGAAAGCATAATTCATTAATCTGTCAGTGCTTTAGGTAATCTCTCTCCACATCAGCCTAAAAAGAATGACAGTTGCAAGAGTAAAAACAACTTCTGATGACATTTCTTCTATGTACCTGCATAGATCAGTGCATTTTGATACCATAGTGATTAGGCATATCCCATGTAAGGGGAATCCAAGCTCTAACTGTTTAGCAAAGAAGATCTCCAAATATGGGCCTGGACAATACAGCACAGTTTTCTAATTTCTGCAGTTCATCTCCCTGGACATCTGTCTGGCTGATTCCATCATCAGACAAGTATCCCTGGCTCACAAATAGCAGCTGGATCCCGCAGTTTTTTTAAGAAACAGTACATCTATAAGGTATCCTAAAGGAGGATGTACTTGTTTCACATTTCACAATTTCCAAAGTGTTTTATATAACCCGTTTCATATCAGTAAGGGACCTGGATGGCTTCTTATCCCTAAGGACTCAGTATCTAATGCATGCATTTTTCTCTGTATATGGGATTCAGATAGTATTGCTCAAGGCACATTAGGACAGAGCCTATAGCTGTAGACTGGTCAAGACAGTGATGGTTTTCTCTACTGATGCATTTTATCACAATACAATCAGCTTGGCATCTGCAATTAGACAACAATCTATTCATCTATCAGCATCAGGACAATAGGTCCAGCGCCATTATAGATGCCTGACACTGTTTGGGAGCTAACGCTAGATCATAGAGCCTAATACTAAAATAAATGTCAATAATAAAAAATGACAGATAAATTGCTCAAGACCTCCCAAAATTGTGAAAAAAGCATCAACTTCCAGTTAGAAAAAGTCAGTCATCAGCTTCCTTCTAAAATACCATCATGAGATTATGGTAATCAAGATTGTTAAAGACCAGTAATTCTTGTGCTTGATAGCTGAACCTATGAAAAATAATGGATTTTCGTACAGAGTTTTGGATAGTCTCAAATAAACAGAAAGTCATAACACTTGGAAATCATGCATTCATAAATGGAAACGATTAGTAATCTGGACTTCTTATAAAGGTAAAAATCCTCACTAAACTGCTCTGTACCAAGACATTAATAGAACTGAAGCACATTTGCCCAATCTATTACTAAGTACATGTTTCTATGATCTCAGAATGTATTCCTTTATTTCCCCAGATATTACTGATTCTGCTCATTGAGAACTTCCTTAAAAGAGTCTTAAGACAGTCTTCCACAATTAGAGAGTCCCCTAAATGCCCAGTCTTTCCTTTATACCAAAATGTCAGCTGTCTCATTGAACCAGTCAATCCAGGTATCCATCATCTATCTGAATAATCCAAATGGGGAAAATAGATGTTACATACATTGAATATTCTCAAGTAGCTGAGAAAATATAGTAGGAGAACTCTTCCAGAAATTAAAAAAAGAAAAATCAGCAGTGTACATGATTAAATAAAGGAAAAGAAGACCTCTTAGTAACCATGTAAATACTGTCTAAGCGGTTGGTACACTGCATTTCTTTGTATTATAATAAAGACACCAACTTACTACAAAGTCATTGGGTACTCAGCATGCAAATTACATAAAGAAGCAAATGCAAGTGGAATATTCACCAAAAAAAAAAAAATCACAAAGCACTACTAACTGGATGCTCATTCCAGGGATAAAGCAAGGCTTTGGTGTGGCTGTGTCACAAGAAATCTTGTAGTTGTCTTCCATCCAGAGATCCAAAGGTACATCTTTAAGGCCTTGAATGCTGTTGAAATGCAATAATTTGCAGTTACAATGACCCACCCCAAAGAAGAAGGTAAAGATGTATGAAGATCATAGGTTCATAGGTTCATAGGTGTGTACTAAGCTAATGGCCCTGAGCCTTTACAAGCCTAGCCCATAGAAGTGCGCTGGCATCATGCCACCCGATGTTAGTTCCCAGTGCCTCTATCAAGTAGAGCCACTGGAGTGATCCCCAGGGTGAACTTTCTATTTCCCATCCACTCATCAAGATTTCTCTTGAGGAGGGCCAGTCAGGTGCTCTCCTTGACATGTGTGGGAAGTCTATTCCAGAGCATGTGCAGTCTTTGGGTTATGAACCTGTCCCTCCAGCATGTTTTGTTGATTGTGGTAATGAGGTTGAGATCTCTGGAGTGTGTGGTGTAGAGGGATTGGGATTTATTCAGATGTAGCATTTTTAACAGAGCTGGGACAGACATGGCTTTGTAAGTCAAGCAGAGATCGCCTCTTAGTAGACGATATGAGACAGAGAATAGTTGGAATTTTTTGAGTCTGTCAGTGTAGGACAAGTTTTTAAGGCCTAGGTTCCTCTTCATGAGGTACTTTTGTGGCCTTTCCAGCTGTGTCTGTGAGGTACATGCCAAATGAGACATTATACTCAATGATTGACCTAATGAGGAAGAGAAGAGAGAGATGATGACCTCTTTCTTCCTGGATGCAAAACCCTTGGTAATGAGATCTGCCACATAGAAGAACTTTCTGAACACAGTGGCAATGTTGTGGTCGAAGGAGAGGTTGCTGCCAACTTGTGTCCCCAGATCTCTTATAATGCCTTCAGTGTTCAGTGGGCTCCCATCTATGTGGTAAATAGTGGGAACTGAGTTTTTCCCAAAGGGGACGACGATGCATTTTTTGGCATTAAGCTTTAGGTCATGGTTTCAAACACCAGTCATTTGTCTCAGCGAGGCCTTTCTGTAGGATGTCTACATCACTTGGGGCATTGCTAATGGCTCCCAGCTTGCAGTCATCTGTGAACTTGGTAAGCCAGAGTCCATCTGTGTTGGTCTGAACTTCTGAGAAGTAGATGCCAAACAGGAGAGGACCCAGGACCGATCCCCGTGGGACTCCACTTGTGACTGGTCAGTAGTCTGACTTGGAGTCTGCTACTTTCACACTGTGGGTTTTATCTGTGAGGCAATTTGCAACCCACCTAGTGATATAGGGGTTGATGCCTAGTTTGGTGAGTTTATCAATAATTCCTGAGTGAGGAATGTTATCAAAGGCCTTGGCCAGACTGAGGTAGGCTGTATGAACTCCCTTGCCCTCATTCACAGCTCTGGTGACTGACTCAAAGAAGTCAACCAGGTTGAGCAGGCATGATCTACCTTTCACAAAACCAAATTGCGTGGGCTCTAGAGTTTGGAGATTCCCTATATCCTTGTTAATTAGGTGTGTGATGATGTGCTCCATAGCCTTACATATCAGACTCACCAGGTTAATAGGGTGATAATTCACAGGGTCTGTAGTCGTTCACCCTTTATGGAAATGGATGACTGTAGCAGTGCACCATTCGGTAGGGACAAAGCCAGAGGTGAGGCTATGATTGAGCAGGGACCACAGATGTGGTGCCATCTCACTTTGTAGTTCATGTAGAACACATCCAGGGATACTGTCGGGCCCAATGGAAGCTGTATTCTTGGCCTTGGACAAAGCAGCTTTAACTTGTGCTGCAGTAATGCTGTGCGGCTGGCATTCCTCCGGTATTGTGACTGGTCCTTTGGGGGGGGGGTAAAGTTGGCACTGAATGTGTTGGCCAGTATGTTGGCAATATCTGTTGGCTCAATATAGGAGGTATCATTTTGCAGTAACTCAGAGCAAACCTGGGTATTGCCGTGGAGATTCTTGATATAACTATAGAAGGCTTTGTGGTTGTTTTTAGTGTCTGCGGCAATTCTGCCTTCATAACTGGCTTTAGAGGTTTTGATGAGGGATCTCAACTTTCTGTTGAGGCTAATAAGGGAGTTTTTTTCAGTCTTGGGACTTCACCTTTTTCTGCAACAGCTTCTTCCTTCTGTTGTAGAGTTTATTAATAGCAGGGGACCACCAGATTGGTTTCTTTTGGAGGAGAGCGTCTTGGTTCTGTTGGGTATGGCTAATTCCATGCATTTATGTACCTGTTCGTACAGTGCATCAGTGTATGATTCGGCAGTCATGCATCTATTTTCCATTGACATGGGTGCCGTGAAGTTATCCACCTCTGTTTTCAGGAGCCCAAAGTCAGCTTTGGAGAAGTTTTTCATGGTGGTTACCATTGTGGTGGGTGTGGGTGAGATGTGGATTTCCATGGTGATCAGTTTGTGGTCAGATCTAACCAGAGAGTAATTGACTATTAGTGTAGAGCAACGGTTGCCCATGTTTGTAATAATGTCGTCAAGGATGTCGCTTCCTCTAGTGGGGGTAAGAATGACCTAGTCCAGGGCATTGGAATTGATGATTTCCAGGAACAAATGGGCCAGTGTATTGGTGCATGAGTAGTTTTCCCAGCTGATGGAGGGGTAGTTGAAGTAACCTAGTATGAGAGTGTTGGGTTGGACCCTAATAGTTTCCAGGGTGCTTAGGAATGTGGAATGAGAGTCTTGGGACATGGTTGGGGACCTATAGCAAGCTACAACTTGAACTGCCGTCTTATCCAATATTAGCTATACCTGAAGTATCTCAGATGTGTTATGCTGGAGGTCTGCATATCCTTTATAAATTTGGAGACACCACCACCTTTGGAGCTTCAGTCCATGTTCTTTCTGGGGCCAAAAGGTGTGGAATGAGTTATAGCTTAGTGGTGCAGGGGTGCTTTCTGCTGCTTTAAACCAGGTCTCCGTTACAGCACAAATGTTGATGTTCTCCATTTTGAGGAGTGCTTTGAGCAAGTGCATCTTGAGATTTAGACTTCTAGCGTTGAGTAGTATGACCCTCAGATGAGATTTAGGCTTCTAGCATTGAGCAGCATGACCCTCAGATTGCATTTATTTATAGCTGTTACAGTGGTAATTTGGTCTTTGGAACATCACATAAAAAAGGCACAATGGGGTGGCAAGAGCCTTAACCAGTATCCAGAAACCCAGGGGTGACAGATGCAGGCCATCTTTGGCAAAGCATCGAGGTCTGTCAGTTATGTCATCCCAAGCAGACAGATACTGGATCCCCTTAGAATGATACTAGAAACTTAGCTAATTGTTGAAGTCAATAATTTTCCGCTTGTACTGCGGTATCATTCTGGGCAATGGCAGGATGCTGCTCAGGACCAGGGTCATACCTGCCTGGGCCACATAATCTGAGAGCTCCTCCATGTCTCTTTTCATGTAGTACAGGGAGGTGCATCTCAGGTCATTCACACCCATATGGACAGTGATAGAGTCATACTTGTACTTGTTGTGGAGTGACCTCAGTGCATGTGTTATGTGTCAGATTCTGGAACCTGATAGACAGCTTACTGTTACCTTCTCCTTATTCGACCTAGTGAGTGGGACATCAGTTTGCCTCACTATTGAGTCACCTATGATTAGTGTATTGGGCAACCTGTTTTGCCTTAGGGGCTTAGATTGAGGGGCACACTGTGTAGGTGAGCTATGTGTCTTGTTGTTTGTGCTGTATTGTGGTGGTCAAGTGTGTTTCTGCCTTGGAAGTCTCTACTGTTTGGGTAGATTTCTATTGAGAGCCTCAGCAAAGGCGGGTGTGTGGTTTGTGATTTTATGTGAGAGGTGTGATGGTGGGTGTTCTGGAGGGCTATGTGTTGCATGTGGTGTCGTGCAGGTGTTGACCTTCTCATCTTGACCAGCTATTCCAGTCTTGGATTGAGAGTGCATAGCTTCCAATTTAGATATATAAGTGCACCTCTCACAAGTCTGAGTGTTGGGAGGTAAGAGCAGAGGGTTGTCTGTGTACATGAGGCAGTTGCTACACTGCCTCAGAATGCCCAAGTTCGCCAGATTAATAGGAGAAAGCACAGGGAACTGACCTTTAGACATGCCAGGAGAAATGGTCATTATTACTAAGTACTGTAGCTGTTTCCTTATATATTCCTTTTACAGGAAAAATGTCATTCAAGGTTTCTGAGTCTGTACAGAGCACTGCCAAACACTTGAGGGGAAACTAATATGTAGACCCTGAAAATTTAAGGATAAAGTATTTAGGCAGATATTCTCAAGTTAGAAAGAAATCAAGCAGTACTTACTGAAAAATAAAGAATTAGCTTGTCAAGAATAATGAAAAGAGGGGAGTCACATGAATGGCTACTGCCTGGCTACTACTAATGCTAGTCTCAGCACAGCTTCACTCTGTTGGGATGCAATACTCCTTTGCTTCTTCTCTCACCAGAAGCAAAATGTCAGCACCAATCCCAAGAAGTGAAGCAGGACACGGCCTGTTTGGTGATCCACAGTCTTGTCCCAGATGATGCAAGGGTCTGCAGGTTTGTAGCCCTTTTCTGGTAGATGCCTTGAATAGCAACCAGACCAATCAGGTACGTTAAGCACAGGCACTCACTCTCCAACCAGAAAGAGTCAGGAATCAATGCACTCTGCTCCTACTCTCACCAGGATCAGAATATAAGCACAGATTCCAAGCTGTCACCTATAAAGCAGTCATTAAACTTTCTGGTGATCATCAGTCTCCAGAAATAATGTAACTGCACTCTTTCCCTCACCAGCAGAAAACAGAAGCACTAATCCCAAGATGACTACTGCGAGGTAGAATGTGGGCTCTCCAATAACTGGTGATCTTGCAATAGATACTTAAAGGTAAGATGAAAAATGGTTTATTCTAAACACTGCAGTGTGCACTAGAGGAGTTAGATGTGAAAGTAGGTAACTTAAGTTTTACCTGTCCAAAAAGTTAAGTTTTAGTGGAAAGTCACTATTTTTAAAACAACAAGATAGATTGACAGGGGGTGGTCACTTCTGTATTCTGGTACCATGGAATACAGTAGGATGGCCAATAAATGTATATAGTTGAAGGGGAGTGATTTCACAAAATGATAATTTTGTGCTTACTCACACCAGCCAGTAAAAGCAGAGAGGAAATGAGATATATGGCCAAATTAACTTAAGAGACAGGCAACTAGAAAGACAGTGGTGTTTAAGAGCACAAAAGTAACCAGGTGGGAGAGTGAGAACAATTTCTGTCTGACTCACAAGAGACAGGGCTGTGGTTTCTTTTCAAGTTTTAATATGCAGTTAAAAGCAGAATACAAGTAAAAAACAGTGTAAAGAAAACAAGTCACAGTATACAAAATAGAAAAAGGCAATAAAGTAATACAAAATACAACAAATAAAAGGCAAACTAACCTTTCCCTCATAGCAAACTGTAGCAGAGTCTGTGTGAGCCTTTCCAGTAAATGTAAAATACACATCCCTGCCAAGTTTCAAACCCATGACGCTGTGCACTGCAGTCACAGCAACTACTACTACTCCAAATGAGGTGTCCAAATGTAATCATTTGCAATTATAATGACCTACCCCAAAGAAGAAGGTGCAGATGTATGAAGCTATGGCCATAGCAGCAAATCTTCCAGGAAAGGTCACTGAGACAGTAAATATACCTCATTCTCCAAACTCCTTATGTTGATGGGGGGGGGGTCTATATTATATCATGGAACCATCACTTCAATGAATGGCATTTCATCAGAAATGCCTTTCTTTGAACCCCCCCCCCATTAACTATATATACCAACTCTAAGATCACACTACAGTGAGGAAAGGGCAAATTTCCTGTTCCCTGCTGTAATGCAATTTCAGTAAGAACAGTTCAACGAATGACATGTTCGACAAAATGCCATTTAGTGAACTGTTCTTTCAATGATATAATAGGAACCCACTGGGTGGGTTGTAATTATATCATCAAACCATCACTTCAATGAATGGCATTTCATCGGAAATGCCTTTCATTGAACCCTCCACACACACACACACACACACACACACACACACACACACACACACACACACACACACACACACATCCCCCAGTAACTATATATACCAACTCTGAGATTATACTACAGTGGGGAAAGGACAAATTTCCTGATCTCTACTGTAATGCAATTTCAGTAAGAAGAGTTCAACGAATGGCATGTTCGACAAAATGCAGTTTGAAATGCCATTAGATGAACTGTTATTTTTTGGTGATATCAAAGGGACCCGTTGCTGGGAAATCACTTATAGCTTTCTTACTTGTAAGAATGCTTAGGTGTAAATTGTAGCCACTGTTATAGAATTTATTTACATTGTTAGCTTTGTCTTCCACAAGCATACACAAGCCTGCATTGCTGTTTTGGACTCAAAGAAATGTAGAAAACATATGCCACTACTACTTGTATAGGACTATCGCACTCCCTGCATCATTACTTTTTTGGCTGTCAAAATCAGCATTTGTCTTCACATTGATGAAGACAGCTTGAAAATGGCTAAGTTAATGGCACAGCTGGTGAGTGAAGGCAAATGTAATGATTTATTGATAATGTGGCCTCTCCTTGTAGATCTGCTGCTATGGTTAAGTACATGGTGTACTGTAAGTGGACTGCCTCCAGTCATTACCCCTCTTCTTTTCTGCCAATCCCAGTTCAGTCTCTAACTTAAGTTTATTGCTCTTAATTTAGTTTAACATGTTGTCGTAGAATGTTAGTATACAATGTGTACACTTGTTTATTATAACCATTTAATAATTCCTACTCAGTTTAACAAATTGTTTATCGAAACAGTCCAGACTCTTGCCAATGACCAAAATAGCATTAGTAGCCCCACACCAATAACTACCCCAACCCACCCCATTATACAAAACAATACCCCCAGTTTTCACCTTCACTCCATGTCCAGTAAGGTCATTTCTAAACTCCTTAGGAAACTTAAACCAACCACTCTAGCAGCTGATATGCTACCAGCAGACTTTTTTCAGATTCAGATATCAGCTGAAGCTATAGCCTATCCTATCTCTATTCTCATAAATAGATCTCTATTAGAATGCAAAGTTCCCACCTCATGGAAAACATCACATATTATTCCACTGCACAAAGGAGGTAACTCCTTAGAGCTCACCAACTATCACCCAATAGCAATCCTGTCACTTTTATCCAAAATATTACAAAGAGTTGTTTATACTCAACTAATGCAGTACCTTCAAAATAACAACCTACTGTCCATATCCCAGCATGGCTTTAGACCTTCCCATAACACCACCACAGCATTACTATCATTCACCAGTATAGTTAACCACCATAGGAACAAGGGTCTATTTGTTTCTTCTATATTCTTAGACTTATCAAAAGCCTTTGACATGGTAAATCACAGTATGCTTCTTGAAACTCTATCTACCCTAAATATAAATAGCCCCTCTATATCATGGTTCAACAGCTACTTATCTGGCCATCAACAAGCAGTCCTGTGGCAGGGACAACTGTCTCCCCTGCTACCAGTTACCATAGGAGTCCCTCAAGGATCCATCCTTGGCCCTTTTCTGTTTTCTTTATTTACTAACAAGATCTCTTCATCCACACCCACTGCCTCAGTAGTACATTACGCAGATGACACCACCCTTATATGTGCTGCCCCCATCCTAAGTGAACTACAAACCTTAACCCAAAAATACTTCACTCTAGCAGAAACTTGGTTCACTGACATCAAACTTATTCTTAATCCCAAAAAAACAAACTAATTCTTTTTAGCCCAGGCAGATCTCCTCCCCTAAATAGTTATTTCACCATCTACTCTAAAGAAAACATGCAAATTAGTCCAACCACACACACTAAACTGCTAGGTGTTGAAATAGACAATAACCTGAAGTTCAACATCCACATAGCACAAACCATCAAGAGAGTTAATAAAATACTTGGACTCCTCTACAGGAACAAACAGCTTATAACTAAACACACCAAAGCAGCCATCGCAAGGACTCATCTTCTATCCACCTTCCTCTATGCCTCTCCCATCTTGACTAATCTCCACCAAACTGATCTAAATAAAATGGAATCTTGCTATAACAAGATTGCCAAGTTTGCTACTGAAGCCTCATATAGGTCCCACCACTGTCTATCCCTTAAGAAGCTCTACTGGCTTGAGTTGCCTTATATACTTCTACTCAATCAACTCTCTATAGCGCACAAACTCTACTACCTTCCTGAGATAACTCCAGTACTTCAGCACCTAATTCAGCCCCACATTCCCTCTAGAGCCTTAAGATCTAGTAACCAGAACCTCATAACTGTCATCCAACATAAAAATGATGCCGGTAAATCCCTCTTTGCCAGCACCATTGTTAAAACCTGGAACACACTACCAAGCCAAATAACTTCTACCACCTTCTTTATTCATTTAAAAAAAACTCCTCAAAATCCACTATTTAAGTGACTGGCTATGTTCATGCCACTCACCAGGCTAACCCAAACGAAGAGAATGTTTCTGTGTACAACTAAGTATAAACAGTTCCCCTGAAAGCTTGTGAACCTGTTGATATTTACTTGACAAAACTTATAACTGTAAAAATAATACAAATGCTGCTTATTATGTCCCTCAATGATTGTCTACTATAAGAATGTTAATTTCTAACATATTGTGTATGATTGCTATAAATATGTCCAATTTTTTTTCTTTTCTCTCATGTACTGTATTGTGTTGTGGAGCTTTTCTCCCCGGGCCTCCGCTGAAAATGGACCTGTGTCTAGTCGGACTTTCCCAGTAAACAAATGTAAAATAAAATAAATAAATAAAATAATCCAGTAATATTTGTCTCTCTGACTTGTTGCATTACTTTCCTGGGCTAATCTGTTAGAATCTAATCTCTAACTTTTATACTTAGGATATTTCTACTACCCTGTAATGAACATAAGTCACGTATGGTTTGGATTCATATTTAAAATGTAATTCTAAGTAAGAACACCTATATAATTGCTCAAACTACACATCCAGATTTCTATTGTCAACTTCAGTGTGCACTGAGAATTCTTATAGGTTCATAGGCTTATAGGTAAGTACTAGGATAGCTGTCCTTTTGTGCCATTTTAAGTCGAGCCACTTTCCCTTTTTGTGCTCAAATTAACCTGTCCATTTGGTTGATAATTCTATTTCACCCTAAGTAAGAATAACTTGGAATCATACCATATATAATTTGAGGGGATGCATGCACTGTTATTGTCATGTTTAGCCCAGGTCATGGCTGAGAAGGTCCTTCACCACACCAAACCACCTAATTAACAAATATAAAATAAAATAAAATTATCCCTAGCAATCACATTGCAGGCCTATGAAGTATATAAATATACATTCATTCCCTCTTTGCCTCTAGCAGTTGTCCTGCTACAGATCTAACAACAGATTCTTCCACCTCCTTCTCTTCTTCATACTCCTTCAGCTGTTTCATTTATGTTTTTTTTTTCTATTTAACCTGTTCCTTTTTCCTCTTCTTTCTTTATTTATTTGTTTATTTACTGACATTTGATTACCAAGAAAGTCTGACTAGGTAGAAACCCATTTTCAGTGGAGACCCGGGGAGAAAACTCCAAATTATTATAAAGCATTTTAAGAGCAATAATTTTACATTTTTTTAAATAAAACAAAAACATGTGCAGTTTAAATAATTATAAACAAATTAGACATAATGTAAAAACATTGGTTAAGAATCAGTACAAGTTACGTGGCAATCATTTAATATTTAGAGACATTTTAGTAAGTTTGTAGAGAAATTAAAGGTAAATTAGTCTAATACAAACAGGAATTGCAATATGTAGTGAGGGAAAAACAGGCTTATGGTATATTTAGAGGGAAAGTCAGGGAAGACAATTTGATAGAATTAAGGAAGGAAGTGAAGAAGGGAGAGTAAGGCAGTATAATGAATAAAATTGTACTTATTCATGTTTAGGGATATAGTTTTTCCTGACAGAGCCAGATTTTAGCTGGGAAGTCTTTCAGGGTGGTTTTGAAAGATGTATGACTTCCCTGTCTCATCCTACCCTGATACATAGTGCCACAACCCTTCCCCCATTACCTAGAGTTGTTGTATCTTTCGGCTTCTCCCGGTTAGGGGTCGCCACAGCGGAACTCCGGTCCGCTAATGATTGGCAGTAGATTTTTACGTACTGACTTGCCAGGCCTGACACACAACCTTCAACAAAGGTACGCCCATTCACGCATGTCTCCACACAGAAGAAGCTTTAGCTGAGAATCGAACAGGACAACGTCTTACTGTGAGGCAACAGCGCTACCGCAGCACCACCACCGCAGCTCCCCCATTACCTAGAGTATCATCTCTAAATGTCCTATATCCTATGATCACCATGTTCTGTCCTCCGTCATTACTAGTCTATTTCTTGCTTAGTCATGCCAAACTGGCTTCCATATCAGCTATACCAACCCTGCCATATTGGTGCAGAAAGAAGCAGATCTGGGGTGGGTCATGCTTTTGGGGGGCCTGGAAAAACGTTTGACAATTCTGAGTGAGCTAGAACTTGCAACTGAATTTCTGAAACAGAAATGTATTACTGGAATGTGCAGTCTATGTGGTTGTAACTTTAAAACAGTTACTTAGAATATACCTGAAGCACTAGATTTGTTTGCAGAATTAATGCTTACTGAGCAGAGATGTGGTCTCTACATCCATTGTATTTTGACATTTTTAGCAATTCTAAGCAACAATGATATGTATCCTTTACTTCTGGCTTTTTTAAAGGGAAAGGATGGTACTATGCCTAATAAACTAGTACAGAATGCACTTTAATTATCCTTCTTTTTAATCATGTTATGCAGTTTAATTGCTAAAACTCTTTTTTTTTTTTTTTGGAATGCCTTTTGAATCCTAAACTGTCAGCTACTATTTGTTGTGCATTGTTCCTTATACCAGTTCAGCATTACTGTCACATTTATTTATTTTTTATTACTTTGCTTATTATCCAATGCATATGCCTCATATGTTTCATAAATAAGGACTACATTGTTCATTGTCATTGATGTATTTGCAGATACTTTTTTTCTGTATCTGTATTTGTGGAACTTTTCTTCCCTGAATTCCAATGAAAATGAATCAATGGCCAGTCAAATATATCAGTCATCAAAACATAAATACATTATGTGAGAGACAAAGGATTGAGATGAAGTGAGTAGATATCTTAATGAAAATACTACTGATACACTAAGTATCTAGACCAATTAATATTTACAAGATGTGGGTAGCACAGTGGTGCATGCTTAAATTTGCTGCATGAGAACTGTTGGTTTTCAAGTTCAGTTCTTGACTGTGGTGCCTTCTGTACAAATATCCTCCCTTTGTCTGTGAGGACTTTTGGCAGGTAGTCCGGTTTTCTCCCACATTACAGAGACAAACTGGTGATTTTCTGAGCATATTGTATCTGAGTGTGTGTGTGTGTGTGTGTGTGTGTGTGTGTGTGTGTGTGTGTGTGTGTGTGTGTGTGTGTGTGTGTGTGGGATCTGGTTATCTGCTTATACTCATTGCCTGAAAGGGAAGGCTCTGGATCTCCATAACCCTCAATAAGAAAGCAGCTAACTGTTTTAGGTACCTATGATATATTCTATTTTAGGTTAATTGTGTGCTCTTTCTGGTAAGGCAAAGGATAAAAACTGGTTTTGCTACACCACTGGTTCTCAAAACATTTACTTTATAACTAGTATTGCCCTAATACAGTAGTTGAAGATACTAGTACTGACAAACATACAATGTAAGTAATGAAAAAGACTGTCCAGATAACTTCACTGGTTATCCATTTAAGTAAGCTAATGTCTGGTGACCTAAGTACGATGACTTGTAGGTATAATGCATGAAGGTAGTGAAAATTATGAAGGAAAGTCAGCTTGTAAAACTACAATGAACCCAACAGATTTGTTAAACATTTTATGGCTTTTACTTAGTAAAATTTCATTACGAGTTTCCTCACCAATTAAAGTAAATCAAAATAGATTCAAATAAATGTTTTTCAGAAGGAAAGACAACATTTTTCTTTGCAAAAGAATCAGTATAACTTAAGTACATTTCACAATCTTTCATTAACTGGGTAGCAGACTCTGAGAAATTTGTCAGAGGTACTTGTTGCAGAGTTTATGATAACTGCATTCAGGTATGGGAAGATGGAAGAATCTGCTAAAGGAAAGCTATTGGACTAAATGAGAAAATGCTAAGAACAAGCAGATAAACATGTTTATAGTTTTAGGTTTTCATCATATTCTCAAAAAGGCATATAATGAAGTATGATGCATGACACAATATTAGAAATAATTACATAGAAATATAACAGATAATGTCTGCTATGTCCACATGGTTCTCCCTGTCCATAACTGCTGGTTAAGCTATAGATCCTACATAGTCACTGTTATATCTCTGTTCAGACATTCCTCATAATAACTACCTTATATTTTCTCAAAGCATTCTTTAATTCTGTTAGTGTGACCAACAGCACTAACTCTTTAAACTGTCTCAGGTTAGTACAATTTAAAAAAATTAATTGCTAAAACTGTTTCAGGTTAGTACAATTTAGAAAAAAATAATTGCTAAAACTCTCAGGTTAGTACAATTTAGAAAAAAATTAATTGCTAAAACTGTCTCAGGTTAGTACAATTTAGAAAAAAATAATTACGTAATATAAATGAAGCTGGTAATCTGTCTGGTTCTGTATTAATTTATAAATTAGTTTGTTTATTCATTGCTATTTGTTCAATATGTGCTTTTCTAATTTTTGTAGATATTTTTATGGTTAAAATTAACAAAAATGTTTGAAAAAAAAAAAGAAAACTGTCTCAGTTCTCTATCATCCTTTATAGTAAATTATACAGGCATCATGTTTCCCCTGATCCATCTGCCTTACAACTTCATTTGTGAAATTTCTTCTCACTGCTTTGCTTTCAAAAGATGGAAATACTTGAAATCAGTGATTCCTTTCATATATTTTCATTTTTTGTTCATGTTCTTTCCAGTTTTGTTCTTCAAGACTATATTTTAAAAGACATTTAAATCTCCATGTATATACATTTTGATACAAACTCTGTGACATGTGTGTTTCCCTTTTCTGTGCTGCCTTTGTTCTGTCTGTGTTCTTATGATGAAAAAGTCTACAAAAATAAGTACAAAACCTAAAATTTACACTTGGCTGATGTGTGTATGTGCAAATAGTCAAGAGCTTTTTTTTTAACTTCTGATACTACTCTTTGTATATCGCCCTGTTCTTCCAGCCTTTCCTTCAGCTACTCCATATTGTGTGATCACATGATCATATGCAAGGCCAAAGACAAGCATGAGCATCAAAACAGAATTTGGGCAAGGGTGCAGTGAGGGTTCGAGACTTGGTTAAATACCTTGCTTGTTAAAGTGGGTAAAGTCAGTAAATTTCATACAGTGCATCATCCACCAGACACAAAAACTGAGGAGGATGACATTTGGAGGATAGAGTAAAACAGTGATGTACAAGAAACAGGGCAGTACTCATGAGAGAACTAAGTCTGCCTAGAGCAGATTGATAGATTCTGAGCGCCATAGGAAAGATATCATACAAGTTGACTAAGGTCTTGGACTAGAAAGGGTTTAGTCATCTGGTACTGCACTGCACCCAGAAGGACTGAACTTTTGGCATGGCTCTGACCAATGTAGATGGTGTCAATGATGCCTAGGTTAATGCACTGTTAATCAACAGTGATCAAGAAACTATGTGATTTAGAGTAGTTTGAAGAAAAAGAATAAAAAGCCAAAAATAATTGGTTATGCTGTGTAGGGGAGATGGTTATGCTGTGTAGGGGAGATGGTGAAGGATGAATTAGGCACTCAGGACAAAATGAGGTCGCAAAAGAGACCACAGCTCTCTCTCTCTTCTGAGTCAGGCAGAAATTAGAACTGATCAATTAAGGACTCATTCATAAGATAGAAGGGGTCACTTAAGGTTAATCATTTGTTAACTGAGGGGTGGAGCTAGGAACTAAACCTTCTATTTAAGGAGTAAAATAAAACATTTCTGAGCTTTACCAGAAAGGCTCATCCAGACTCTGCTACACTTTGCTGTGAAGGAAAGGTTAGTTTGCTTTTATTTTTTGTATTTTGTATATTTTAAATACTGTAGTTTGTTTTCTTTACTTTGTGTTTTACCTGCATTCTGCTTTAACAGCATATTAAAACTTCAAAAGAGACCACAGCTCTCTCTCTCTTCTGAGTCAGGCAGAATTTTTTTTCCCGCCCTCTCACCCAGTCATAGTTGTTTTGTTAAATACCACTGTCTTTCTAGTTGCCTGCCTCTTATGTTAATCTGACCATATATCTCATTTCCTCTCTACTTGTCAGTGGCTTGTATGAGTAATCACTAAATCAAAAAACCCTCCCCTTCAACTATTTAAATTTATTGGCCATCCTACTGTATTCCATAGTACCAGAATACAAAAGTGACCACCCCTTTCAACCCATCTTGCTGTTTTAAAAATAGTAACTCTCCACTAAACCTTAACTTTTTAAACAGGTAAAACTTAAGTTACCTACTTTCACGTCTACCTTCTCTAGTGCACACTGCAGTGTGCATTTTTTTTCATCTTACTTTTAAGCATCCCTTTGACTAGCACTTTCTCTAATACCTGCTGGAAAGCACTAGGAAGCCTTAAACTGATACAAGCACTCAACTCTCCTTGTTAATAAGGAGAAATTAATAGTAGGCACTAAACAGCCTATAATTGCAAAGTACCTTGCTAAGGTAAGGGAAAACAGCTCCTGTACTTTACAAAAAAAAAAAAAAAGCATCAAACCAGGCATGTCCAACGGTCAGCTTCCTGTGATTTCTCCTGTCCACCTGGTGCATCTGGGCATACTGGGGCAATGCAGCAGTTGCCTCATGTACACAGACAACCCTCTCCTCCTACCACCCAACACTACAACCTGTGAGAGATTCACTTACATAGCCAAAATGAAAGCAAAGCTCTCTCCAACCAAGATTGTGCTAGACAGTCAAGAGGAGAAGGTTAACAACCACACTACACCTCAAGCAACACATAGCCCTTCTAAACCCACACCACCAACACCCACATATAGCAACACTAAATCCACATATGCAGAGGCCCTTAACTGTAACCTGCCCAAGCAACAAGGACCTCTGAAGCTGAAACGCAAACAAACACCAATCACAACCAAAGTGTCACATAGTTCAAAACACCTTTGTGCCACCCAGCAACAGCCCCTAAGGCAAGACAATGTACCTAACACTTTAGTCATAGGTGACTTTATAGTCCGGCACACTGATGTCCCTCTCACCAGGTTGAACAAGGAGAAAATTACAGTCAGCTGCCTGTCGGGTGCCAGGATCCGCCACATAACGCATGCGCTCAGGTCACTCCACAACAAGTACAAATATGACTCTGTCATTGTCCATGTTGGAGTGAATAACTTGAGACGTACCTCCCTGGACTACATGAAAAGAGACATGGAAGAGATCTCAGATCATGTGGCCCAGGCAGGTATGACCCTAGCCCTGAGTAGCATCCTGCCTTCGCCCAGAATGATACCACAATATAAGGACAAAATGATTGACTTCAACAATTGGCTAAGCTTCTGGTGTCATTCGAAGGGGATCCAGTATCTGTCTGCCTGACAGACCACGATGCTTTGCCAGAGATGGTCTGCACCTGTCGCCTCTGGGATTCAGGTTACTAGCTAAGGCTCTTGCCACCCCTATAGTGCCTTTTTTAGGCAAAGTTCAAAGAACAAAACCACCACCGTAACAGGTACAAGCATGCAAAATCTGAAGGTAATGCTACTCAATGCTAGAAGTCTAAACCTCAAAATGCACTCTCTCAAGGCACTCCTAAAAATGGAGAACATCGATATCTGTGCAGTAACTGAGACCTGGTTCAAGGCTCCAGAGAGCACCACTGCAATACCAGGCTACAACTCTTACCACACTTTTTGGCCACCAAAGCAGGACCGAAACACTAAAGGTGGAGGAGTGTTAATATTCACCAAGGATATTCACACCACCAGGCTAGTTGCCCAACACAATGCGTCTGAAATTCTCCAAGTGCAACTAACACTAGGTAAGTCTGCAATCCAAATTGTAGCTTGCTACAGATCCCCCACCATACCCCAAGATTCTCACTACACCTTTCTAAACATACTGGAAAATATTAAGATAGAACCAAACACCCTAATACTGGGTGATTTTAACTACCCTGCCATTAACTTGGAAAGCTACTCATGTACCAACACCTTTGCCCAACGGTTATTGGAATTCATAAATTCCAACGCCCTGGATCAACTAATCCATAGACCCACCAGGGGCTCCAATATCCTAGACCTGGTCATTACCAACATGGGAAATCGATGCTCCACACCTATGTTCACCCCCTCGTTAGTCACATCTGACCATAAGCTAATCACCCTTAGCATTCACATCCCACCCCCACCCCCCAGTAAGGAAACCTCCATAAAAAACTTCTCCAAAGCCAACTTCATGCTACTCAAGTCAGAAGTGACAAACGTCATGACACCCATGCA
The DNA here is from genome assembly GCF_019279795.1 of Protopterus annectens. Lineage (NCBI taxonomy): Eukaryota > Metazoa > Chordata > Ceratodontiformes > Protopteridae > Protopterus > Protopterus annectens. Next base: position 434,989,113 of record NC_056746.1, on the reverse strand, counting down.
GACGGTAGCTGAAAGTTCAACTGCTGAATCCTACACTAAGGCACTGTACAAGCACATCCACTCATGCATAAATCGTGCCATCCCAAATAGAACCAAGATGCTCTCATCCAAAAAAAAGAAGCCAATCTGGTGATCCCCTGCCATAAACAAACTTTACAACAAAAGGAAGAAACTGTTGCAGAAAAGAGAAAAATCCCAGGATGCAAAAAACTTCCTTACCAGCCTCAGTAAGAAACTGAGATCCCTCATAAAATCCTCCAAAGCTAGTTACGAAAATAAAATTGCCAAAGATTCCAAAGACAACAACAAGGCATTCTATAACTATGTCAAGAATCTAAATGGCAATGCTCAGATCTGCTCTGAGCTAAAACAGAATGACATTAAATATACTGATCCCAAGGATATTGCCAATATCCTGGCAGATCGATTCAGTGCCAACTTCACCCCCCTCTCACCCCTAAATGGCCCATCTCAATTCCGGAAGATTGCCAAATTCCAGTAATAACGGCCACACAGGTAAAAAACGCACTCTCCAAAGCTAAGAATACAGCATCCATGGGACCAGATGACATCCCAGGCTGTGTACTACATGAACTACAATATGAACTGGCACCTCACCTAAGTGTCATGTTTAATCATAGCCTCACCTCAGGTTTTGTGCCTACTGAGTGGCGCACAGCTACAGTTATCCCACTCCACAAGGGGGGGCTCCACCTTGGATCCCAGAAACTACCGTCCCATCAGTCTGACAAGCCTTATCTGCAAGGCCATGGAGCATATTATCATGGAACTTATAAACAAAGACATTGGCAACCTTCAAACACTGGACCCCACCCAGTTTGGGTTTGTGAAGGGACGATCTTGTCTCCTGAACTTGATTGATTTCTTTGAATCAGTCTCCAGAGCCATGGACAAGGGTAAGGTGGTCCACACAGCCTATCTAGACCTTACCAAGGCCTTTGACACCATCCCCCACTCTGGAATCATAGATAAACTTACTAAGCTGGGCATTAATCCCTACGTCACCCAATGGGTTGCTAACTGGCTTACTGATAGAACCCACACTGTAAAAGTAGCCGACTCCAAATCCAGCTCCAGACAAGTGGCAAGTGGAGTACCTCAGGGTTCAGTCCGGGGACCACTCTTGTTTGGCATCTACTTTTCTGAAGTACAGGCCAACATTAAGGGACTCTGGATAACAAAGTTTGCAGATGACTGCAAACTGGGAGCCATTATTGAATCCCCAAATGGTGTGGATACTCTACAAAAGGGCCTTACAGAAACAGATGCTTGGTGCCAGAGCCAAGGGCTCAAGCTCAATGCCAAGAAATGTATAGTTATCCCCTTTGGGAAAAAACATGTATCCGTGAATTACCATATAGGTGGCAGTACACTAAACACCGAAAGTTTGATATGAGACTTAGGGACACAGGTGGACAGTGGTCTCACCTTCGATAACCACATCTCCACAACAGTCAGGAAATCCTTCTATGTGGCACACCTCATCACTAAGGGATTTTCATCCAGAAAAAAGGAGGTCATTGTCCCACTGTACTCATCCCTCATTAGACCCATTATAGAATACAATGACCCGTTTGGTATGTACCTCTCAAGACATCTTCAACAACTGGAAAGGCCACAGAAATACCTCACTAAAAGAATCACAGGCCTAAAGCAGATGCCCTACGCTGACCGCCTTAAAAAACTCCAGCTATACTCTGTCGCATATCGTCTACTCAGAGGCGATCTTTGCTTAACATACAAGGCCATGTCAAACCCAGAGCTGTTGGACATGCTACACTTAAAGAAATCCCAATCCCTCAGAGCCACACGCTCCAGGGATCTAAACCTTGTCATCACAATAAACAAAACATGCTGGAGGGATAGTTTCCTGACCCAGAGACTCCCCAGACTCTGGAATAGATTGCCCATACATGTCAAGCAGAGTGCCTCTTTGGTCCTCTTCAAATGGAACCTCGACGATTGGATGGGAGAAAGGAAATTCACCCCGGGGATCACGTCAGTCGCCCTGCTAGACAGGGGTCCAGGGAAGTAAATAGTGTGGGAAGAAATAGCCAGAGAATTGTTATGGTTAGGCTTGTATAGGCCCTAGGGCTGATAGCCTAGTACCAACCTATGAACCTATGAACCTATGAACAAGCTATGGGAATTGGTGAGGACAAATGACAAGGGTGTGAGGAAGAGGCAAAAATCAAAAAGAAGAGTCCAGTTTGGCTCCATAAGAATGTAAGACTACCAGTTAGGAAAAAAATGGGATCTACAAGAGGTGGGAAGGAAGGATATGGAGGGTGTAGGAGGCACAGAACAAGAAGGCCAGCAGAAAGTCTATGAAGATGGTTAGAACAAAGAAAAAGCTATAAAGATCATAAGAACAGCAAAAGTCAAAATGGAAAGGGAATTAGCAGAATGTATCAAGAAGGGAAACAAGATGTTTTTAGCCATAGAACAGAATTAGGAACAAAAGTGGTCAGACAGAGCAAAGATGGGAAAGAGAGAGAGAGAGCACAGAAGACTGCAAAGCATAGCAAAGAAAGACCAGTGCTGACAGCAAGGCAGATAGAATGGAGAAAATGGTAGTAAGACACCAGGCTAGAGAAAGAGAGAGAGAGGATTTCAACGATAATTGTCTGCCTTTAGGTATGATAAAGCACATAGGCCAGATGAGTTGCCTGCCAAGGTCCTCAAAAGTTTGGTTAGTGTATTCACAGACCTCATGTCAGAGATCTTTGACAGATCACTGGCTAGTGCAGAAGTGTTAGACGACTGGGTGGGAGCAATTATGGTACCCTTCTAAAAGGGGTGGGAGGGGCAGAAAAAAATCTCTGGAACTACAGGCCTGTTAGATTAACAACGGCAGTAGGGAAGGTCATAAAGAATCCTGAGTGGGAGTCCTGTAGCTGCAGCATTTCTACAGAATAGCAAACAACATGGATTCATGGTCATCTCTCAGTCAAATAAGATTTAATTTTATGATTGAATTTCAAGGGATCTGACGGGATAGATGTCACTACCTCAGTTTCACCAGAAATTGTGATGTGGTGTGACACAGGAGGCTGGTAGGAAAACTGGAGATGTTGGGGATATAAATGGGTAAAGGTTATAGTGAGAGGGACAGTGTCAGAAATTAGGAAAGTGACCAGTGGAATACCACAGAGGTCTGCCTTTAGTTTAGAAATGCTCAGTGCATTTGCCTCAGACATCTCTGAGAAAACATAGGACAGGATCGGTCTTTTTGCTGATGACATAAAAATAGGTTCAGCACAGGGGAAGAGGGAGGAGAATTAGGCTAGGGAGGGGTGTGGATGGACTGAAGAAGTGGGCAGAAAGGTGGAGGTTGGGGTTCAATAGAAGCACTTAAGCCATGACAGCCCTGTTGTTACGTATCGGGTGGGAAGTGGAATTGATGGTAGCAGAGCAGGACTGGGCCAACAGGAGCAGAGTGAGTGGTCAGTGTCAGCAGCAAAGAATGCTAGGGGTGCATCCTTAGTGAGATGAATTCCAGAAGCAAAGAAGTAATGTTTTTACAATACATGACTTTGGTCAGAACACATCTTGAAAAATGTATGCAGTTCTAGAAGACATATAAGGAAAAAGACATCAGCCTGCTGAAGGAATCCAAAGAAGAGTTACCAAAAGATTCAGGGGATGGAGTGGAGTGAATCTGACCAAATGCTGGAGGAGCTAGAACTGTTCTCACCTCAGTCCAAAAGTGGCATTGAGGACGTGATATTGGTCAAAGTGAAATATACCAGATCAAACTATACTATGGTAATATTGTCTTTATTCAATACACTGCAAGCTTTCACAGTCATGTGCATTTTCAAGTCTAATAAAAGTAACACAAAATGGAGGAAACATATATAAAATTCCATAACCAGCTTACATAATTAGCCAATAGTATTTTTAAAAAACAATTTAATGCAACTCTTCTTAAAAACATATATATCATATAATAATGCCCTAAAAATTTATAAAATGTACAAATACTACTATACACTGATTTTCTATTCCATCTGTCAGAAAAAAAAGTTTATTCTTTCATTATACTATTTAATTCATGAGACAAATTATTTTTACTGCTCTAATTCAAAATCAGTTTCAAACTACATATGCCATTAAAACCAGGGGGTTGTCAATTCTCAAATTGCATATCCACTTATATGCCCTTCATTCTATAAATAAAACCTCATTACAATGGCATACACACATTCTAACAATTTCTATAACAATAAATCTAAAGGTTATCATCTCCCTCATTTTCTATATGTTTATATAAGGCATTTGTATGTACTTGACCCCATATATTAGAATAATGCTCACTAATTCAGTCTTTCAGTCTCCCATTACTTTTCCCTGTATAAAAAGCTGGACATTTTATACATCTTGTCAAACAAATAATATTTGCTGTATAACAAGTAGCTGTTATATCCAAATTATAGGTTCTGTTTGTTAATGGATATCTAAACAAATGGTATTCCACAATATACTTGCAAAATCTGTGCACAGAGTGTTGGTTTGTATCCAGTACCCTCATAGTAAAGTTAAATACTTTAAATTTAAATTTTGTACAAGTTATTCAAGTGCACACTCTGATGTATTTTCAAATTATTCATTTTTTCAGCCCTTTATCCTCTTAAAGTGCCATTGAGTTTCACCGACCTTGCTGCTGTTCTTTGCAATGCAGCTATTTTGAAAGTGTATTTCTTGCTAGTTAGCTTGATTTGTTCTGTTATTATCCACTTTGGGGTAATTGTAGTGTGATTGTACATTAATAAGACTTGGGACTGCATTTCTAGTAGCAAGCCTGGTCTGTCTGAGCTGGGAATCACATCGGAAGGCTTTAAGTGAGATTGTTTTATTGGCCGGAGGGCTATTTTAGTCTGTTTAGTCAATTTTCTCTGACTTCTAAATATAGTCAGACTATGTGGCTCTTTTCTTATTTCAGCAGGGCCCACAAGCACTTGGCAACCACTTCACTGTTTCAGTGTGCTTGGCTTGCATCTAGTGCCTTCCCAGTGAAGATAAGTAGTTTAAATTGAAATTTAGCACTTTTACAAATTATATTTTTAATTATTCATTGTATTTTCTGCTCTGTGTCATTGTAAAGTGCCATTGGTTTAAAATTATGTTGCTGCTGTTTTCTGCATTGTAGTCATTTTAAAGCTGTGTGTTTCTACTTAGTTTGATTTGTTATTTTATCATTCTCTTTGGGCTAACTGCAGTGTGATTTTACACTAAGATTTCTAGTGGCAGTAGAAGCTAGCCTGTTCTGTCTGAGCTGGGAATCAAACAGGAAGGCTTGAGATTGTTTCATTGGCCAGAGAGTTATTTAGTCTGTCAGTCAGTTTTCTTTGCCTGTATAAGTTTTGGTGTGTTGGGTTTTAGCAGTGCCCTATATAGGGGCAGACACCTAGAACTGATATTTCCTATAAAACTTTGAAACTTCCCCAGTACCTTCTGATCATGCAAAAAAAAGGCCTATTGCCATCGATATAAACATTCTTGCTATCTCCGAATCCAGGGTGGCGGATATAGGCATCCTGAGGCAATGTAGAAATTGCCTCATGTTTATTGACAACCAACTCACTTTTAATCAAACTGATAAGGTATGTGTGAGAGATGTATTTACCCATTGTCACTGGAGGCAAAGCTCTCATATACCTGTATTACGCTGTCATCGTTCATGTGGGTGTAAATGATCTGAGATGTACCTTCCTGGACTATATGATGGAGCTCTTGGACTATGTGCTGCAGGCTGCTATGAGCCTAGCACTGAGCAGCATTCTACCTTCCCTTAGAGATAATGTTGCAAAATGAGGAGAGGATGATTGACTTTAATAACTGGCTTAGTTTTTGGTGTCACTCCAAGGGGCCAATATTTGTCAGCATGACAGGATATAGTCAACAGACCACCCTGCTTTGCCAGGGATGGACTGCATCTGTCCCCTCTAGGTTTTTGAATATTGGCTAAAACATTGTTCTTACCAAAGTGCCTTTTTTGGGTAATGCCAGACTGAGAAACCTTCCAACAGAGAAAAACAAACCCAAGAAATTCTAAGGTTTAACTGTTCAATGTCAGGAATCTAAACACGAAACTCCACTCTCTCCAAACTGTCTTCACTCTGGAGAATACAGACATTTGTGCAGTCACTGAGACATGGTTCAAAGCTATAAACAACACCCCAATAGTTCAAGGCTACAATACCTACATAGGCAGGGATTAAAGGTAGGTGTGTCTCGATTTACATCAAAAATAAGCATAACCCAAGGCTAGGCAAACAGGATGATATGCTTGAGCTTCTCCACATCCATTTTGTCATAAGCAAAGTCCAATAACATATCCTTGGAAGCTGTAGGACCCCTGTATGACCCAGGAAGCCCATAATACTTAAACTTACTGGAGACACTCACCATTCAACCCAATACCATATTCATGGGTGATGTTAAATACTCCGCTACAAACTCAGAATCATTGATGACTCCCAAGTTTGCAGTCTCAGAGATTCCTGGACTTTGTCAACACAAACACCCTGGACCAGATAGTCCATATTCCCACCACTGAGATGAACATACTGGATATGTTCCCCATCAACATGGGATAAAGCTGCATCGCCCCCCAGTGTAATGTCTTCTCTGGTAAGGTCAAACCATGATGATGTCTCCTTTGACATTAAAAAAAAAAAAAACAGGACGTTAGCTAACCATGGAACATCTAGGAACTATTCTAAGGCTAACATCCTACTATTAAGTGATAACTTCCAAAATTTCAAGCCCCCCCCCCAAAGTCGGAGATCACTGCTGCCTGTTTTGAATTGTTAACAGATACACTGTGCTATCATGTTAATATATACACACATACAGCTTTGCCTACCAGGAATAAGCACAAGACAAACTAAAAAAAAAAACATGCTACCCTGGTGGAATCCCAACATCAATAGGTTGTATAGCAAAAGGAAGAATGTCATGACAAAAATTAAGAAGAACATCACCCAGCAGGATAAAAAAACTCTCTCATCATTCTAAACAAACAACTTAGAAGGCAAATCAAGTCTACCAAAGCCAATTTCCAGATAAAAAATAGATTCCTAGAACAAGGGCAACCATAAGGCTTTCTTTAACTATATCTGCAGCCTCAAAGGCAGTACACAACAATGTGTAGAACTAAATGTAAATGGAGCCACCTTCACTGAGCCAGAAAATGCTACAACTCTACTGGCTGACAAATTCATCTCCAATTTTACTCCTTTCTCCCCCATTCCCCCTCATGAAATACCAACAAACATAACCTCACCCAGCTATCACTAGGGAATAGAGCCTCGATGCACCCTCCAGGGCCAAGAACGCTATATCAGTGGGCTCAGTAATGTCACAGGAAACCTTCTGAATAGCATGAAACAAAAGGCAGCAAGAGCACTAGAGTTGCTGTTTAACCATAACCTCCAGAAAGGTCTCATGTCATATGAATGAGGAACTGCAAAGGTTATCCTTCTGCACAAGGTCAGACCATCTATGGACTCTGTTAACCACAGATCCAGTCTGTCTAGTCTCATATGGAAAGAATCATCACGGAAATGATTAACAATGACTTCAGAAATTTTCAGACACTGAATACAACCCAGTTTGGTTTCTTCAAGTGCAGCTCATGCCTCCTCAACCTGGTGAACATCTTCAAAAATGTCACCAAAGCAATGAACAAGAACAAAAGGGTGCATACTGTCTGCCTTGAACTGTTCAAGGCATTTCATACAATATACCACTCAGACATTGCAGATCAACTCATGAAATCAGGTATAAACCCCCTACATCACCCACTGGATAAGATAGTCAGTTAACTTTCATATAGGACACAGCATTAGGATAGGGGGTTCACCTCCACAAAGAGGCTGGTCAATAGTAGAATCCCTCAGGGCACTGTGCTGGGTCTGCTCCTTTTTGGCATCAACTTCTCTGAAGTCTAGGCCAACATCAAGGCCATCTGGCTGATCAAGTCTGCAGTTGCTTGCACACTAGGTGCAGTCATAGAATCCCCACCAAAATACTAATAGCCACAAGAAGGGTTGACATAGACAAATAGCTGATGCTAGGGCCATGGTCTAACACTCACTGTTAAGAAATGCATGATAATATCCTTTGGGAAGTTGGCTACCCCGGAAACTACCTCATTAGTAATACATCCCGAAGAATATACCCAGTAGTATACATATATAGGCAGTAACCTGGTCTACAACCATTATGTGTCTACACAACTCATAAGTAAGAGTATGACATTTACATTCCAGTAAGTCATTGTTCCACTATATTTGGCACTAATAAGACCAAAGACTGAGTACAATGCCCCCTTCAGTATGCACCTGACCAGGCACATGCAACAACTTGAACATCCACAGAGGTACAGAGGTTATTCACAAAAGAAATACAAAGCATAAACATGTCCTACACATATTGCCTCAAAGTCTTATCCATGTACTCTGTCTCCTGTAGACTGTTGAGGGTGATCTATGCCTTGTATACAAGGCATACTTGGATCCCACTTGGATGGATGCTCTGCATATCCACAAAACCAGTATCATCAGAATTACCCCATCTAAGGACTTAAGCCTTGCTTGCAACATAAGTTGGATATGTTGGAGGGGCAGGTATATGTCTCAGAAACGTATCCTTTCTCTGGAACAGGCTTCCGACCCATGTGAAGCAGAGTTCTTTCCTAAGTCAATTCAAATGTAACTTGGACCACTGGATGTGGAATTGGAACTTCACCCCTATTCTAGCATCTATGTCTCTAATGGACAGAGGTAGCCTATAAATGCTTGACCATCCAAGCCCTAGCCTACATGCACCCCTTAAAATTACCTTAGGATACCAAAACTTGTTAGATTCATTTTGAATGCATGTCTAGGCTTTAAAAGGCACCTGTGGTCATTAGCCTGTTATACATCAATAAACCTACGTACAGTTAATGCAAGGTGTTATGCCCTTTTTACCTTCTTTTCTGTAAACTGTCTCATCTTTTTACCTTCTTTTCTGTAAACTGTCTCATGCTCTTCAAAGCATAACAGTTGTTTCAAGTTTCTAAAATTCTTAAACCTAAGGCCATTTGAGAAAAACTCTTTAAGTCCATTAAACGATAGTAATATTAACACATTCTTTCCACAAATATCACATAAATATTTGGTATGTTGATTGTGTACCACAGAAATTGGAACATTACTAAATATATTCCTTTCATTTGTGGTATTAACCAGACCCTGGTCCATATTACCAAACAGTGGTCTTGTCCAATAATTTCTCTCATTATAAACCTATAGTTTTAAGACAAAAAGAAATGCGTCATTATAGACTGTAGATTTAAATTGCACTTCCAAATTATGCAACTCTGTGTCACATAGCTGTTGATTCATAGCTCTGCTAGATGTCCTAACCATCAATCCATGAACTATTTTTGAAATAAATATATAACCAGGTTGCATACTGTTCTCATGTAAGTATTGTGACTCTTCTTATGTGCATTAAGAAGATGTTGAGGCCTAGGAATTCATTTAAGTAGTTTATTGTATACAGATACATCAGGATGGATGGCAGGAACATGGACTATCTTACTGACTGACTGCATATTTGCATACTCTCACTCTGGCTGCTCATCATTTAAGTAGTTTATTGTATACAGATACATCAGGATGGATGGCAGGAACATGGACTATCTTACTGACTGACTGCATATTTGCATGCTCTCACTCTGGCTGCTCACTCACAATGACACTCTTGTTTCCATGTGCTCTTACTTATATGCATGTGCCCACTGACTGGAATGCTAAAGGTATGTCACACATTCTGATCTACAAGTACGTCACATTTCTTGGATCTTTCTTATATATACCTGTTTCTGCCTTATAAGCCTCCCTCCCCAGCCAATGCTATAATACAAATGTATATATAAAAATTGATCTTATCATTTTGAATTTCAAAAAAAATCAGTTATGGAATTAATATATTCATAAAATATTTGTAAATCATACAAAAAGTACTATTCCATAATAGAAAAATGTCATCAATAAAACATTTATCGAACAGAAATTTTCTTCTAAATAAATGTTTCACTGTTAACATATTCTTGTTCTCAAAACGGCACTGCTAAGTTTGATATAGCTGTTTGCCATTGGAGTACCCATGGCTACAGCTGAACATTGAAGAAACAAATATATGTTTTTTCTTGCATTAAATTAACCTTTGCTGTATGCGTTTTTATATATATATATATATATATATATATATATATATATATATATATATATATATATATATATCACATCCCCAACTCCACCTTACTACTAAATGCTAACTCCAACTTTTAGCCTGCCCATAACCCTAACATGCAGCCTACCTTAAAAAAGGCCTTCTCATAACACTATCACTACACAAAACATCTCTGACACTCACCACAAAGAGACACACACACACAAACACACACACACACACACACACACACACACACACACACACACACACACACACTACATGAAACCACTAGTACATACACTTGTGGAAACACTAAATCTACCCCTTACCTAACCCACAACATAACTTTAAAACAGTAACTCGCATGCACACAGTAAATACATCCGCTAACCTAACCCTTACCTAAACTTAAAACTCACACTCTTGCATACAAACTCCCTGCTCAAACACTTACATTTGTTGACCAACTGGAATTTCCTGGATCAATGTTCATACAAAAGCTCTTTCACTTAATAGTTACAACAGCTCACTTACACTAAGAGCTTCACACATATGTGCTTTGTCCAAATCAGCTATAACCCTATATATATAATATATACATATATTATATATGTATATAATATAGGTTCATAGGTTCATAGGTTCATACTAGGCTATCTTCCCTAGGGCATTTATAAGCCTAGCCAGAATGTGTTTGGCTTTCGCCACCCATTTTAAATTTATTTTGCTATGCCCTTTTTCGAGGTTAGTATACTGTGCCTCTGTCTAACAGTGACACAGAAGTGATACCGGGGTAAACCTACGATCTCCCATCCACTCATCAAGATTCCTCTTGAAGAGAGTCAATGAGGGACTCTGCCTAACCTGGACTGGGATTTTTATTCCAGAGTGAAGGGAGCCTCTGGGTTATGAATCTGTCCCTCCAGCATGTCCTATTTATTTCAGTGCTGAGGTTCAAGTCTCTCGCGCATAGCTCGATGGGATTTGGATTTTCTGAGGTGCAGCATGTCCATTAATTCGGGTTGGACATGGCTTTATCGTCAGGCACAGATAAGCCTCTGAACAGGCGGTATGCCACTGAGTAGAGCTGGAGTTTCTTTAACCGGGCAGCATATGGCATCTGTTTGAGCCCTTTGATCCTCTTGGTGAGGTACTTTTGGGGTCTTTCCAGTTGCTGCAGGTGTTTGGTAAGGTACATCCCAAAGGGGCATTGTACTCAATTATGGGCCTGATGAGGGATGAGTAAAGAGGCACGATGACCTCCCTGATCTAGATGTGAATCCCTTCATGATTAGGTGGGCTATATAAAATGTTTTCTAACCACTTTGGCCACGTGGTTTGTCAAATGAGAGATTGCTATCAACTTGGGTACCCAGGTCCCTAATTACTTCTTCTGTACTTAATGGATTACCACCTATGTGGTAATTTGTGAGCACTGTTTTTGCCAAAGGGGATGACTATACACTTTTTGGCATTTAGCTTGAGGCCATGGCTCTGGCACCAGTTGTCTGTTTCTATGAGGCCCTTTTGGAGGATGCTTGTGTCGGCTGGAGAGTCGATTATGGCGCCCAGTTTGCAGTCATCTGCGAACTTGGTCAGCCACAGTCCTTCCATGTTGGCCTGTACCTCCGAGAAATATATACCGAACAAGAGAGGTCCCAAGACTGAGCCTTGTGGGACACCACTTGAAACTGGTTTGGAGTCTGACATGGCTCCAGCAATTCTAACCATGTGGGTTCTGTCCTTGAGCCAGTTTGCAATCCATCTAGTGACATAGGGATTTATATTTAAGCTGGTGAGCTTATCTATAATGCCAGTGGGGTATTGTATCGAAGGCTTTTGAGGTCTAGGTAGGCTGTGTGGACCACCTTCCCTCGTCAATGGCCTTGGTGACTGTTTCAAAGAAATCAACCAGGTTTAAGAGGCAGGATCTGCCCTTAACAAAGCCGAACTGGGTAGGATCCAGTGTTTGTAGGTCCCCAATATCTTTATTTATGAGGTCCATGATGATCCTTTCCATAGCTTTGCAGACCAAGCTAGTCAGGCTTATGGGGCGATAGTTTCCAGGATCCGTTGAGGCACCACCTTTATGGAGAGGGACCACTGTTGCTGTACGCCACTCTTTGGGCACATATCCTGTAGTAAGGCTGAGATTGAACAGTAGTTTTATGTTTGGGTTTAGCCTCTTCTTGGAGTTCATGTAGGGCAGCCGGGACACCGTCTGGTCCCATTGATGCTGTGTTTTTTGCTTTGGAGAGGGCGGCCCTTACCTGAGCACCTGAGATGTCAGGGGGGGGCAGCACTCTGCTGGGATAGATATTTGCCCTTTTGGTGGGGAGGGAGAAGTTTGCGCTGAACCTGTCAGCTAGGATGTTGGCAATGTCTGTGGGTTCGGTGTATTTTTGTCATTTTGGACTAATTCTGAGCATATCTGGGAATTACCACCCAGGTTCCTAACATAACTAAAGAAAGCCTTGTGATTATCCTTAGTGTCCTGTGCAATTTTTCTCTCGAAGCTGGCCTTAGACAATTTTATGTGTGCCCGTAGTTTTTGCTAATACTGATCAGTGATGCCTTCCCTTTTTGGGATTTTGCTCTATCATTTAGTAGCTTCCTCCTTCTATTGTATAGTTTGTTTATGGCTGGGGTCCACCAGACAGGGCGTCTGCCTTTGGAGGATTGGGTCTTGGTTTTATTTGGGATCGCATGATCCATGCATTCCTGAATATATATAATATATAGATATATTTATTTATATATATATATATATATATATATATATATATATATATATATATATATATATGTGTGTGTGTGTGTGTGTGTGTGTGTGTGTCCACTTTTAAATGCCGAAATCTCTTATAAGAACGTACCCAAAATATCGAGATTTCGGAATCACGACATTTAAAAGTGAAAAAATATAAATAAACTAAAATAAAGTGTTTGCAGGGGGCATGCCCCCCTACACCCCTCACACCCCCCTACTTAAATATACCAACTCTGAGATCACACTACAGAGAAGAGAACGGTAGCACGATCATGGAGTTGGGATATTTAAGTAGAGGGGAATTAAGAGGAATAGCAGTTTGCCCCTGCCAACACTCTTTTAAGTGTCTTTCCCTCCACTTTTAAATGTCGAGATTCTGAAATCTCGATGTTTTGAAATACGTTCTTTTAAAATTCGAGATTTTGGCATTTAAAAGTGGACCTATACATATATATATATATATATATATATATATATATATATATATATATATATGTGTGTGTGTATATATATATATATATATATATATATATATATATATATATATATATATATATATACATACACACACACACACACACACACACACAAACACATAAACATACATATCTGGGTCTACCTGTTATTATTGAAAACCCACTTTACTGACCTTCAAGAAACCAGGATGACTTTGCCAAACATTTACTTTCACAAACTCTCGGATCACCAGAATTTTACAATGGTGAACTTTGCCCTTTTCTCCACTGTGGTGCAATCTCAGAGTTGGTATATTTAATTGGGGGGTGAAGCCCCCCACATGGATGCATGTGGGGCAAAGACCCCCACTTGGGTGAGTTTGATTTGCTTCGGTTTCTTTATTTAGTCGTGGTGGCCAAGTGGTTCCTTTCCCGGATTAAAATTCCAGTGATTAGAGAGTTTGTGAAAGTAAATGTTCAGCAAATTCAGCCTGTTTTTTTGAAGTTCAGTGTAGTTGGCTTCAAATGCTAACAGAGTAGACCCATATATCTATATATATTGGCGTGTATGTGTGTGTGTGTGTGTGTGTGTGTGTGTGAGTGTGTGTGTGTGTGTGTGTGTATATATATATATATATATATATATATATATATATATATATATATATATATATATATATATATTTATAGATATATAGTTCAATTCATAATATCGAATTACTGAAAACTCGAACTTCATATGGTCGAGACCATATGATCGAGTTTTCAGTAACTCAAAATTAGAAAGTGAAATTAAAAAAAACCCCTAAAGACATGGCTTCTCCCTACTTAAATATAACATCTCCGTGAACGCACTATAGCGAGGAAATGGGAAATCTCCCGTTCTGCACTTCTGCGTATAGTGCAGAATGAGAGATTTCCCTTTTCCTCACTGTAGTGCGATCTCAGAGTTGGTATATTTAAGTAGGGGGGGGTGTGTCAGGTGCAGGGGGCTTGCAGAGATGATGTGTTTGACTTTTTTTATTTAACTTCGGAATTTCGAGTTTCTGAAAACTCGATCATATGGTCTTGACCATATGACGCTCGAGTTTTCAGTAACTCGACATTCTGAAGTGAAAAAAAAAATATATATATATATATATATATATATATATATATGTGTGTGTGTGTGTGTGTGTGTGTGTGTGTGTGTGTGTGTGCATATATATATACATATATATATATATATATATATATATATATATATATATATATATATATGTATATATATGTGTGTGTGTGTGTGTGTGTGTGTGTGTGTGTGTGCGTGTGTGAGACTCTTGTGCCAGTTCAAATATAATAAGTCCCTAGATTGCTATTTCTTGTAATATTCCTTTTATCTGATGAGTGTGATTTCACAGTTTATGTATACAAGTTCAGGTTTGGGGGTCCTGCCTATCATATCAAGGGTGAAGGAGCAGGTTTGTGCAATGTTCACTCTTCTGTTTTTTTTGCCTTTAGCAATAAGTGACTCTTGAGATTTCAATAGAAGCGTACTGATATATACTTGCCTATCTGTCTATCTATCTGTATTGTATCTAACTAATCTGTCTCCTTTAAATATATATATATTTATATATTTATCTATTTATTGATAGATATAATTCCATAAATGAGATCACAGCACCACTTTGAAGGTAATCTGATAAATCCCTTAATTGTTGAAATGATCACCACAAAAAAGAAAACCGCAAACCAGGTTTTAACCCTTCAGTGTTTTCTTTGTTTTCACTGAATAACATGGGCTAAAAGTAGTCAGTATTTATAAATGATAAGAAAAAAAATGCCAGGTCCAGCCATGTTTAAGAATTTCTTTTTTTGCAGCAATTCAACATTTGGCACAAAACTGTTAAACATTTGTTGACCAACTGGAATTTCCTGGATCAATGTTCATACAAAGCTCTTTCACTTAATAGTTACAACAGCTCACTTACACTAAGAGCTTCACACATATGTGCTTTGTCCAAATCAGCTATAACCCTATATGTATAATATATACATATATTATATATGTATATATTATAGGTTCATAGGTTCATAGGTTCATACTAGGCTATCTTCCCTAGGGCATTTATAAGCCTAGCCAGAATGTGTTTGGCTTTCGCCACCCATTTTAAATTTATTTTGCTATGCCCTTTTTCGAGGTTAGTATACTGTGCCTCTGTCTAACAGTGACACAGAAGTGATACCCGGGGTAAACCTACGATCTCCCATCCACTCATCAAGATTCCTCTTGAAGAGAGTCAATGAGGACTCTGCCTAATCTGGACTGGGATTTTATTCCAGAGTGAAGGGAGCCTCTGGGTTATGAATCTGTCCCTCCAGCATGTCCTATTTATTTCAGTGCTGAGGTTCAAGTCTCCGAGCGCATAGCTCGATGGGATTTGGATTTTCTGAGGTGCAGCATGTCCATTAATTCCGGGTTGGACATGGCTTTATCGTCAGGCACAGATCGCCTCTGAACAGGCGGTATGCCACTGAGTAGAGCTGGAGTTTCTTTAACCGGGCAGCATATGGCATCTGTTTGAGCCCTTT